>NC_142156.1:14057961-14208115 GCF_024610735.1 Ursus americanus | reverse complement strand
TGTGCAAGTGAGGTGCTCGCTCCGGTGTGTGCGTTTGAGCCCAGCCTACGTGGGGCCAATACGTCTGTCTGGTGAGTATTCACCTAGCCCTGGCTGGAATTGGTTTACGTTTCTGGCTAGACTGGCCTCTCGCTGAACCCAGGCACTGCCTGAAACCGATCTGATCTCTTAAAGTGAGGATTCCGTTCCGATCTCAAAATACCCTGTATCATTTCCATGTAAAACTTCAGGCAATGCCGAAGCCAAATATTACAAAAGAAGAAGGGGATGTGTGTACCCGCGTGTGCACACATACACACACACACTCTTTCGGAGTCCCCCAGCGGCTGCTTCGTTGCAGGGCAGGCGAGGGGTCCCCAAATCAGCTCAGTCTATTATATTTCAGAACCAAGGCGGGTGCTAGGGAAGGGGTATGATAGTTATTTCTGCCCATAGCAGTGCACAGGAAACCAAGATGAACATTTCCTTGGTCTCGATGCTGTGATACTCGGGCACACGAGGACCTCGTTAGGGACAATGTTCCCCTAAGCAGTTGCGGTCCTGACCCCCAGGGTGGCATCATCCTTGCCGTTTCTCTGTTTCTCTCGGAAAGAATGGAAGATCTGTGCTTGGCCCCACAGGTCGAGGCTGGGGGAAGCAGGGGAAGGGGTGAGGAGAGCCGACCTCCAAGATTCTGTAGACTGTTTTCTGCAGTCGGGATGGGAGGGCACTTGAACCAACGCTGTTTGTCTTCATGGTTCCACAACTATGTTCGTTTTGAGTAACATTATCTTGCTTTAAAGGTCAGTGGGCTGGCCCGAGCTCTTGGTTTCTCATGATTCATCATCCTTGATATTCAACTTTTCGAGAAGTCCGCAACGCCAGCCTCTGGGTTAATGGAAGCCACACCAGCCACGAAGCCAGTAGCTTTGAATTCTCCCCGGATGGGGAGGCCTGGGCCGGGCGGGCTGAGTTGCCTCCTTCTGATCAACAGTGCTGATGTGAACCAGAGGTCACGCATGTTCGGGGCCTGTGTGTTAGCTCTACTAGACAGCAGCAACTGGACCCCCGACATTCCCCACCCCACCCCGCCCCCACCCCAACACCGGGAGTTTTGTTTTCCATGGTTGTCCCTCTCTGGGCTGACTTTTCCAGGACCCCGGGGGCACCAGAGAGACCTTGTTTTGGAAGATCCGGAGCCCTAAATCATTAGAGAAGGCCCCTCTGTCCACTCCTGGCGTTTCTCCTTCCATCCCAGGCTCCTTCAGACGCAGATAAACCAATTGCTTCTCCCCCGGGGCATTCCTGCTCACCGATGTTAGGTGACAGGCTGGATTTGGAGGGAGATCTCTTTCTCCCAGGGGAGTCATTGGGTTGTTGAGTTCTTTTATGGGCATGCTTGAACTCTGGAGGGCCCCCAAACTGACAGCCACCGCCGCTAAATTGATCATATATTTTTCCATCCTGACGTCATTCCATCATCCTTCTGCAAACGCTTTGGCCTGCCATATTTTTACGGCTCTTGTTCCAAGAGGTTCCATGGAGGGTGGGTCAGCATGATTTATCTGCAAGGAGAAGCGAAGGAGAATTTCTTATCTCTGGTATCAGAAGGTGGGATTTCCCTCTTATCACCCTCTCTTTTGCTTCGGGGTTTAAAGGCAGCATCGACTGGTTGGATTAAGAAGTTCAGGGAGTTCTTTAGGCTGCCAGCTCCGTAAAGCTGACAATGACCAGAAATGGGAGACTCAACCGTCTCCTAATTTCACATCCTCCTAGGTACTTAACATCACAGCACACAGCCCCTGAGTTTGTTGCCAGGACAAAAAGATCTTGATTGGATTAAAATATTTCCCAGCGGAGGTTTTGAGGCTTTGGCAAACATAATGAGATGAGCAGCTCTTCAAAAACAGAACTTGAAAAATTAAACAAGTCATATATATTCATTATCGAAAAACGTAGAAAAGGCAGATAAGGAAAAAGAAGAAAATGAAAATCACCTGTAATCCCACGACATGGGGCTAACTATTCATATTTTACTGTGTATCTTTCTGGTCTTCAGTGTATAGTAAATGCATTCTAAACGAAAATAAGATCGTATTGCATATTGCTTAGGACCGTTTTCGTTAGCAAAAATTGTATATGCTCATTGTAAAATGTTTAAATGGTAATTAACAAGAACAGTAACAGCAAAAGCCCAGCTTGCAACCCCCATTTACTTACCAGTGAACGTCTTGCTAGATATCTCTTTCTTCATTGTTTGATAACCTGCTTTAAAAAAAAATCTTGGGGCGCCTGGGTGGCACAGCGGTTAAGCGTCTGCCTTCGGCTCAGGGCGTGATCCCGGCGTGATGGGATCGAGCCCCACATCGGGCTCCTCCGCTATGAGCCTGCTTCTTCCTCTCCCACTCCCCCTGCTTGTGTTCCCTCTCTCGCTGGCTGTCTCTATCTCTATCGAATAAATAAATAAAATCTTTAAAAAAAAAAATCTTAACAACGTAGCATGGGCTTCTCCACGTCAGCGAATTTGTCTCTACATCATTATTGCTCGGGGACAGAGTTGGGAATTCCATTATCAGGATGCACTATGGTTTAGCAAATACCTCCCCTGCAGTTGGACAGTTAGGTCGTTTCCCATTGTTCATTAAGTCCTCCTCTCTTGGCTCAGTCGATGTTGCATGGCTAACGCTCTATCAGGTGGGATTCGTGTCCCGCCCGTGGCTCATCAGACAAAGGT
Source organism: Ursus americanus (assembly GCF_024610735.1). Taxonomy (NCBI): domain Eukaryota; kingdom Metazoa; phylum Chordata; class Mammalia; order Carnivora; family Ursidae; genus Ursus; species Ursus americanus. The sequence continues at coordinate 14,205,402 of NC_142156.1, read as the reverse complement.
GATCCACTCCTGTCAACAGCTCCTTAGAGCAAGACAGAAATATGAATCTGCTGAGAACTGTACGAGCAGCGAGCCTGACCGACAATAAACAACGAAGGGCTCCTTTCCCTCACTCAATGAGTAGTCGGTCAGAGGTGGGCTGCCGGTGACGTTGCTCCAGCTGCCCGATGACGTCATCAGGATCCCGGCTTTCTTTGTTGTCACTCCACCTTAGCATTTTGACACTTTATTCTTGTGCTTGTCTTCCTCATGCTCAAAAATGGCTGCTTCGGCTCCGGGCATCACGTCTGTATTAAGACAGGAAGGAGAAAAGACTGGCACCAGAAGGCTTTCTTCTGGAGCTTTCTCTTTGATAAGAAATCAAAACTCTCCCGCAAATCCTCACAACAGACCTCTGCATACATTTTTTTTTAGCCCAAACTGTGCCATATGGCTTACTCTAGCTGCCAAGAGGCCAGGAAAATGAATCTTTTCTCTTTTTAGGAGGCAGGAGGGGACACTGGGAATGGGTGTTTGGATCAGTTAACCCATGGCTTCGTCAGAGCATCTGAAACATTTTCACTGACTGCTAGACCTGTTCTGGGGCATTATCTCCACTCCCCAACCCCTGACCCCATTTGCTCTGACTTCCTGTGTCTCACCTGTCTCTTAGCATCTCCAGACCCTGCCCTTAGCTCTTCCCATTTTGGTCTGGGCTCTTGGTTTGGAAGCCACATTCAGACTCTGCCCTGCTGGACTGGGCTTTTCACTCAAACTCTTGTCCTTGTTGTCAAGATGCTTTCCAGTCTGTAAAATGCTGGGTCATTGGAAGTACTTGTTACTGTGATAATGGATTGGATGCTGGGCTCCACGGTGCAGAATTCCCAGCCTCCAGGAGGTTGCCATGAAACCCAATCGAGGGAGGGCAAAGGCACATCTTCTTAAAGCCTGGTTATTCCACAGGTCTGATAGTTGCACGGCTGGCAAAGATTGGCCTGAGTTAGATTCTCCCAGGGGGCATTTCTTCGGTGGCCTGTGGCTACTACATCACACCTTGGGGTCCCTTTTGCAAGAGGAGACCCCTCTGTAGCATCAAGGTTCTGCCTCCTTGAGGATCCTGCTTTCGACTCCATGTCATAGGAAACTTTTGACCTGGATGACAGTCCATTTTTTCTTGAGGGGGCCTTCTTTGCCCTGCAGCCCCACAGGTCACAAGCTGGGTGATATCTGGAGCCGTGGGGGAGAGTCTGTGGTCAGGCTGGCCGTGGCTCTGCAGCTTAGAACCAGATTTCGGTTCACGATGGCTACGTTGTGATGCCCCTAGCTCCCCGTCCCCAGGTGGTGACAGGCAACAATGTCTCCAGACGTTGTCCAGTGTCCTCTAGGGACCCAAACTGCCCCGGTCGAGAAGTGTGGCTTAGCCACTCCTCCAGTTCAAGTCCCGGCTCTGTCACTTAAGAACCGCTCTGTCTTGGCCTAGTTACCCCCCCCAAGTAAGCTTCAGTTTCTTTGCTTGTAAGTTGAGAATCAAAAAGATTCACCTCGGAAGGTTATTTTGGGGATGCATGGAGTGAATATTTGCAAAGTGGAACAAAACAATGCCTGGTGCTGAGTAAGGGTGACAGCTGTCACTCCCGCTCCTTCTCTTGCTGCTCGAAGGCGAGAACCGGGCAGGTCTTTTATCTTTCCGACCTCAGTGCCTGGCGGCGGGACCTTCAGAGAGTGTTTGCTGAATGAATGCGTGACCTTTAAGCCCTCTCCTCCGTATGCAAACAATAGACACCAAGCCTCAGCCTAAGTAGGTCTGAAATCCCACTTCCCAGCCTGTGCATGGACCCACACATGTCCCCAGGAGGTGAAGGGCATAAAGGAAGCCCCCGTTTGCAGTGTCCGAAAACTCTATGGAGGCACTTTCCGGGTCCAGACCGCTCCCCACCCCCTGCAGAGAAAAGAGAAGGGGAGAGGTGAACACGGCTCTGAACGTGGCAGTAGTTCTGAACGTGGCAGTAAAGTCAGCTGGTGTGTGTGGAGCACAATGTTCCAAACACAATTAAAAGCCAATCAGGGTCCGGAAAAGTGCATTAATGTCCCTCCATCAAGCAGCGGTGCACATGTGGCATAGGCGTGTCTCTGGGGGCCACTTCTTCAAGGGCTGTCACGATGGCAGCGACGGCCCCCCATCCCCATGGAGCCCCTCGCGACCTCGCCCAGGCCCGAGCCTCGGACACCGGGGTCCCTGGTATAGGGAGGGAGCCCAGGGCCATCTCTGTCTGTGTTTTAAACTGTTGGTCTAGGTAGATGCCAAAGAGGAGAAATCAGGTGAGTCTCCCTGAAGGTCCATGGATTTTTCAAGAAAGCATGTGAGCAGCTTGCTTTTTCGATCAGCCAGAATTTCAGTCGGGGATGGCTTCTGTGAGCCCAGCGCTGGGCTAGACCAGGCAATGTCCCTGAGGGATGCTGGGCAATGTCTAGACAGGATTTCAGTTGTCACAACATTGGGGTGCATCTAGTTTGTAGAGGCCAGAGCTGCCGGCCCACGTCCTGCAGTGCACAGGACAGCCCCTGCCATAAAGAGTATGGTTCAAAATAGCAGTCATGCTGAGGCTGAGCTCCTAGCTGAGGCCCAAGGCCTATATGGATATAGATACGGATATGCATATGGACAGAGTGGTGACCAAGACAGATGTGGTCCTTGCCTCTTGGCTGGGTTTTCACGATTGAAGTCATCTTAACTGTTTCTTTAAGGAGCCGGACTTGGACAGAAGTCTCTTTAAGAATAACATTGGTCTTTCTTTTGTCCTCTGTCCAAACGCGGGCCTGGTGGTGAGTGTGCATGTGTGTGTGTGTGTGTGTGTGTGTGTGTGTGTTCAGAGCTGTGGGGGGTATATGTTTGGACTTGTGTGGTTGACTGTTTATGTCTGTACACATCGGTGTGGCTCTGTTCATAAGAGAGGGTTTTTTTTCCGCCCCCCTGTCATTTCCTTCCTCTGTTTGCCAAAGAAGCATGGGTGGCTTGCTAGGACCTTCTGGGGTTGGCTTCGTCACCGGACAAGATTAAGAAATCGTTAGGGGACTACCTTTCTCTGACCCTTCCGTCTTCCTCCCTGTCTCCACCCCCTCTCCCTTCACCACCCTCCCTGCCCCCACCTCGGCGATAAAACGAGAGGTCAATAAACTTGCCTCTGAATCAAAGCTTTGAACTTGAAGTTTGGTTTAGGCTAACTTGGCCGTGCCTGCAGGAGTATCCAGGAAGCTCTAAAAATGGAGTTTCAGAGGAATCAAAGCACAACCGTGAGAACAGTTGATCCAGACGAGGGTTTCCACCTCGGCACCATGGACGTTGGGGGCCACTCGATTCCCTGCTAGGAGGGGCTGTCCTGTGCATCGGAGCACGTGGAGCCACATCCCCAACTAGGACCCACCAGAGGAACAACCCAAAATGTCCCCAGATGGTGCCCAGAGTTCCCTGGGGGCGTGAGATCCCCCCTGGCTGAAGACCAGTGATCGACCAATGCACAGAGCAACACGGGAGAATCCCACACACTTATTTTGGAAAACAAGAAGCCAGCGACTAACGTGTGATACCATGTGATTCTATTTATATAAAGTACAAGACAGGCAGAGCTGAACAGGATCGTGGCTGCCCTTTGGGGAAGGGGGGACACGCCGGGCTTGGAAAGCCACACAAGGAGACCTTTTGGGACATTGCTTTTTTTTTTTTTTTTTTTTCCAAATCTAGATGCTGGGTGAATGTATGCTGTATATGCTTTTCTGTATGTATGTGACACCCATATTGAAAGCTGTGTCTGTGTTTTGCAGGGGGCGGGGGGGACATATATTAAATGAACACATTTGGAGAATCAGAGAAGACTGTCTGAAGAAAAAAGAAAATCCCAGTGGCTCAGGTTTGATCTCCGTCCCAAACCCTGGAGTGGACGGTTTATGGGCGGCTTTATTTAAACGATTCTTAGACAGTCCCTCCAGCTGTTTCTAACGCTGCAGGAACAATGAGTCGACTGAGCAATGATCTGATTGAGGGAGAGCACGTTGTCGGCCTCTATACAAACACACACTCAGACACACACACACACACTCCCCCAAACAGAGATGTCACCACGCCTGTGTTGAATCGAGTTTCCTGCCTTTGTGTTCTCCAGGCAGCCCTTCGGAGGGGAGCCCACTCCAAACTGATACACGAAATGGACCCGTAAGCCCGGTTGAGGTTTAGGAAAACAAATGGCCCTTTTAATCTAAAAAAAATCATCATCACGTGCAACACTCCGAGTTTGCCTCTTTACGCTTGTTCAAAGGCAAGGCTCGGCCTTAGCCCTCTGTCCTGAATCCTTATCATCAGCCCCATCTCTGTCCAGAGAGCCCTGGATCATGACGCGTCTGGTGTGTTAGGCCTTTACGAACAGCAGCACAGCCACCTGGGTCCCCAAAGCAAAAGCTCTAGGTATTCTGTATTTTTTTTTTTTTTTAGTGCTCCCCCTTCAGGGAACCCCAAGGAAGTCTCTGGAAGCAAGCAGGCCATGAGATGTGTCTGCGAGACCCCCAGTCTCCCTCCCAGAGGCCTCCTCAGGCATCAGCATTTGGGAAAAGCTGTGTAGACGCTTGCTGCGGCCTCCCCAGCTGGTCAGCATTTATAAAGTGGGGCACATCTGTTCTTCACTGTCAGCGTGGCGAAGGGGAGGGATGGAGAGAGGGGAGAAAGCCCAAACACTGGGATCCATCCCACCTAGTGCCAAGAGAAAATTGCTTCGGAGTTGGAATCATGGGGAAGGGCATCATTACAGGGCAGAGACTTCCTCAAAATGCCTCCCTTCCCCTCCCCCTTTCTGCTCTCTCTCTTTTTAAAAGTCTCCAGGTTCGAGCCCGTCTTGCGATTTATGAAGTGTTTTGCTTTGCAGACACCCTAAGATCGTATTTGGGTGGCAAAGAGCTGAGAGGTCTGCAGATAGCTTGTTGGTTGAAAAAGAGAGTGTCACGTATAACGAATACGGAATATTTTGCAGTGTCTCTTTCATGCACGTACATCAGGTTATAAACGCCCCCATGCCTGTGCAAAGCCCACAGCCACAGGCTCGGAGGCAGTACCCCCCCATCGCATGTACCGAGAGGCATGACATGCTTGCGAGCACACGCAGAAGACCCACAGGCGTGCAGAAGCGTGTTCATGCATGAGCAGGCCCACACCGATAGAGCAAACTGGAGACAGACCCAAACTCACTTCCGACATCAGGGCGGGATGGGGATACTCACCCATGACGCAGGCCCCTCCTGGGGGGGCCCTCCTAAATGTTTAAATGAATGGTCTTGGAGGGACCTGTTCGCTTTCTCCTCTGGCTGCAGTTTCCTTGCCACACAGAGGTCTTCCGAAACGCAGTCTCGGGGCCCACAAAGCGCGCTCTGTCCTGCTTTCTCAATAAGACCTCCAGGCCCATAACAAAGCCGAAAGCTCCAGAAATGGCATCTCACTGAGATCTAAGCTCAGGCCAGACCTGAGACCGCTCGGGGGCCGCTGTTCCTGCTTTCCCAGCTGCTGCAGTGAACTTTCCAAGGGGGATCTGGCACCGCCAGACTGTTCCTAGGGACCCTGGCAGGAAAAGGGACACAGAGATCAATGCCCCGAGGCCACGTGATGGAGAAGGCCCTCGACAGCCAGGACCCGGCCACGACATGGGGTCTCGGAAAGACAAAATAAAAACTGGCCCCCAGTCTTCCATCCTTTCCTCTAAGATCTAATTACAGATGTCTTGACATTCCTTCTGCATAGAGTTTCCTTAAAAGATTTGCCAAGAAGGAACATTTGGAAACTGTGTTTTAGGTATAATCCCGTCTGGGAGTCCCTCTCGCTGGCTGGGCCGTTGCTAGATGACAAAACGCTTCATGACGGCCAGCGCCATGGACGCTGCGTTTGGAAAACTGGATTCTTGACCCACAGCATATATCCCACGTGGACATTGGCCTTCTGGCAGACCTTGCCTCTGATCTCACATTCATTACTACACAAATATACTTACTGTGGGTACCGAGTTTATGTGGCGGAGCCTTCTTGACACATGTTCACGATAAAAACACATTCTTTTTTTTTCCCCTTCCCCTGACCTTGGGGGGGGGAGATTAACATTTTTCAAGATGCTGTTTTAATGGCATGAAAATTGTCTGAGCGTTCACTCTGCTTTTCTATTTTTTTTCTTTTCTCCTTTTATTAAAAAGCCTTTTAAAACCAAACATTCCTGGCTTGTAATTCCTCTTTACTTTTGCTTTTATGCCGGGGGAGAGACAGATTAGATTAGATTAAAGACCGAGGGACACCTCGTGAAATACATTCCATCTAGAGACAGTTTGGTTGCTAGGGTCCGTGCGCGTGCGGGCCGGCCGGCCTGCGTGTTTCTTCTTGTGGCTTCCCTGATGGCCTTTTTGCAAGCATGGTGTTCTGGTTTCTAGGAATGCATTTGGTCCTTCAGCTTCTTGCCTTCAGAAGTCTGCAGCCTTTGATTGTGGCCTGACTTTTAGGGGTCTGTGGCGTTTGAGGGGGGCGGCCAGTAAATCTTATTAATTCTTCTCTTTCGTTTCTCACTTCTCAAAACTTTTTCCAAGAGCAGTGGCAGTTTCCTCACGGGCTGCAGATGAAAGAGATTGTTTCAAAGACCTTCTCCCCCCCCCCACCCCCACCAGGCCCCCAGGTTTGCCCGATGATGTCATAGTCTTAACCAGGGTAACACACTGTGACATCAGAACCTAAAGGCTACTGACCTTGGCCTGGAATTCAAAGGAAAAGCAGCCCATAAACTTCTAAAGCAGGCAGGAGATAAATATCCTTAGTCATAAAAGAACAAACGAAGTTTGGGGTGGGGGGGGTGCTGGGAAAAAAAAAAACACAGAACATTTTTTTTTTTTAAAGAAATACAGTAAACCGTTCTGCCAAATATTCCAGGAAGTGCCAGTGGCCATTTTGATGATGTGAACTAGACTTTAAAAAAGAAAAGAGGAAAAATGAACGTGTTGAAGAAGGGTTGTTTACGATATTAGAAATCATCAGACAACGCTCCCCCCTCCCCCCAGCTGGAATCTGCCGTGAGAATCCGAGCAAACAACAGGCAAACATCCGTGTCTGAGTGACGAGAGGGGGGGATTCGCTACCAGGAAGGAGGGAGAAATCCAGGGAAGGTATTTATCAGAGAGGGAAAGGGCTCCGGGCAACAGGATCCTGGAACAGAAAAATGGGTGAAATCAGAATGAAACCCGGAGTTTAGTTAATAGTGATAATGTCCCAGCGTTGATTTCTTAGCTTTGAGCCGCGGCCTGTGGTCACGAAGGATGAGAACATCAGGGGAAACTGGGTGAAGGGTACACGGGGATTCTTCTATCATCGTTGCAACTTTCCTCTCTAAAGTAAAAAAAATGATTTTTTGTAAAAAAGGGCCATGGTGAGAAATTCTGGATTCTTCTATCATCGTTGCAACTTTCCTCTCTAAAGTAAAAAAAATGATTTTTTGTAAAAAAGGGCCATGGTGAGAAATTCTGGATTCTTCTATCATCGTTGCAACTTTCCTCTCTAAAGTAAAAAAAATGATTTTTTGTAAATAAGGGCCATGGAGAGAAATTCTGCTCGTCCCTAGGCGGTTGCCGCCAGGTAGCCCTGTGCTGGATCCCTGTGGTGGTGATGAGTACGTGGCAGGTAGGTGGCTAGTTAGAGACGCAGGGAAGAGGTGAGCCCTGGCCTTACCTCTGGGCAACTTAAGAAAAGAAAAGGAAAGAGAGCCTCCTGGGCCATCCCCAATTGTTCTTGTCCTCAGAGCCTTCCGTGAGACACCTAGCCCCAGTTTCATCGGAATGCTCTTTGCTCAGGACGTCCAGAGGGTAGGTGGATGACACAGTGCGAGGAGCTCATCTCCAGAGGCCGGGAGGGGGACTGAGCTGGGAGAGGGGAGCTCCTGTCCCTGACTCCATATGGACTCGTGTATGGTATGGGGAAAGCCAATTCCCTTTCTGGCCTATTTTCCTTGCCTGCCAAATGCAGATATCGGGCAACAGATCACATGGGCAAATAGACTTCATGAGAGATGCTGCTTTGGATCAACTGGCAGAGACTGGCTGGGGCCCTCCTGAGCCTGAGATCAGTGAGAAGGAGTGCTGTGATCCATTAGTAATGTCTGCCACGGATGCGGGCAGGGAAAAGGGAGGCAGGCTTGTCATCCCAAGTCCTTGTACACTTCGGCCTAGCCTGTCTGGAGCCTGCTGATCCGAGTAGACTCTTATGCCTTCAGCAATATCTGTGTGGGACAGTAGAGAGAACACAGGCCCTGGAGTCAGCCAGCAGTGACTTTCCTCCATGCACTGGTAGTTTTTGAGAAATAGGACCTTTGACATTTGACATGTCACATTTGGCAAATGTAGCATTTGATATTTGACAAGATGAGCCACCTAAGCCCTGTGCTATCCCCTGCCATAAGTTAACAGGCAACAAAACCACTCTGTGCTGTGATGACATAGAATGTTTTCACGGTACTGATATGGGTGACCTGACTCACACCTAAGGGGCAGACAAAGAAGACTTCCTGGAGGAGGTGGCATCTAAGCTGGATTCTGAAGGATGAGCAGATATCCTGCAGAAGGAAGCAGGGAGAGATGAGAATGGAGTTTGGCTGGGCTCAGATCATGTAGGGCCTGGTTGGCCTTTTTGGGGGAACTTAGGCTTTTTTCTGAGGGTAAAGGGGAGCCATTGAAGAGTTTTCTGCAAGGAGTTTCATTAGCAAAAAAATGTCTTTCTGGCTGCTTCAGAGCTAGATTTGGGGTGAGGGTGGAACTGGAGGCCATTTCTGAATCCGAATAAGGAACGATGACAGCTTGTAGTAGAAAATGAGCAGAGTGGGGCAGACCATTGAGAGGTATTCAGGGATTGACTGGATGTGGTGGACTCCAGTTACCGAGGTCTCTGGGCCTCCGTTTCATCGCTTGTATGAAGTCATCTGCCCCAACAGTCATTGTGCGATTTCAAATAGATGAGATGTTTAAAGTGCTTAGCACGGTACACTGTAGGTGCTCGATAAATGCTAACCATATCCATTACTTCCCAAGAGTCTGGTGATTCAGCCAGGGGTGGACATGGTGAAATCAGATCCCAGAGAGAGGTAAGGGCTTGAGAGGACAGCACAGCAAGTCAGGGACATATTCAGGCTTGGAACCCAGCTTCTCCATGATTCCTAACCTAGGGTCCCAGTCCCACTCTCTTCCCCTCGGAGCTTCCTTCTGAACTGCCTTATTTGATGTTGGAGGAAAGTAAGATCTCTGTGCTAGGTTGAATCACATCCCTCAAAAAGATATGTTAAAGTGCTAAGCCAGGGACCTGTGAGTGTGACCTAATTTGGAAGTACAGTCTTTGCAGATGTCATGGAGTTAAGGTGAGGTCATACTGGATTGGGGTGGGTCTTAATCCAATGACTGGTGTCCTTCTAAGAAGAGAGAAATGAGCACAGACGCCTGTGGGTGAAGCAGAAGCAGAGCTACAGCCCCAAAGCCAAGCGGTGCCAAGGCTTGCCAGCAACCAGCAGAAGGAGAGAGTCTCCCTCCCCGCTTCCAAAAAGGAGCCAACGCTGTCAATACCTTGACTTCTGACTCCTTGTCTCCAGGACTGTGTAAGAAGAATGCCTTTCTGCTGTTGTGGGCCCCCCGGTTTTGGTACCTTGCTGCAGAAGCCTGAGGTCACTAATGGATCAGCTCACTCTCAGCATTAGCTACTGTCAGTGGATTGGACCTGAACTCTAGGAGGACATTTGGAAAGGACGGCAGGGGCCTGGGAGCCTGGGGGTGGCACCATGGGTGTTCTTAGAGTTACCTTGACCATGACATGGTTTCCTGAGTGTGTGCGTCAGCTGTCAGCAAGGTCCAGCCTGCGATAACCTTGAGGGATGACCCAGCAGAGAAAAATGCAGGCAGTGGAGAGGGGAAATGGTCCACTCATCTACAGATGAGAGCCTGCCCCTGGCTTGTGGAAGGACGAGGCAGGAAAGCAACAACAATGACATAAGAATAATAATCGTAACAGCAGCTATGCTACTGGCTTCCTCGGCCTTGGACCGAGCTACCTCTGTCTCCCATCTGGATGACTCGGTGGCCTGACTCTCCTTCCTATCCCCATCCTGGACACACTCTTCACTAGCCTCTGCTTGGCTCTTTTAGAATTTGTTAAAAGTCCATTTCATTGAGGTATAATTTAAATAAAATCAAATACACCCATTCCAAGTGTACAGTTCAATGAGTTTTGATAAATGTATGCATCTGTGTAACCCCCAACACAATCAGGACATAGAACATTCCTCACTACAGAGTTCCCTCCTGCCCTTCCCCCCACCTGCCTGCCTCCGTCTGTATAGTCTGGCCCTGGGCAACCACTGATTTGCTTTCTGTCACTGTAGATGGGCTTGGTCATTTCTAGCGCTTCAATTAATGGCATCATCCCGTGTGAACTGTTTTATGTCCAGCTGCCTTCTGCTCAGTATCGTGTTTCTGAGATCCACCCACGTTGTCGCATGGATCCGTGGCGGGTTCCTTTTTACTGATGAGCAGCATGTCATGATAGGGAGCACGACAGTATATCCATTCGTCTGTGCGTGGTCGTTGGGGTTATTCCCGGTTTTTGCCTATTGTGCCCAATGCAGAAAGGATCATTCAAGTGTAAGACTTTGTGGACATACGATTGTTTTTTCTTGGGTAGATTAAGAGCAGAATTGCCGAGACAGATGGCAAGCGTATGTGTAACTTTTTAACATAATGTAAATGATATAAGATAAAACTAAACCGAAGAGCTATGACTATGTCATTTCTAGAAGAAAACATTCTAGGAAATCTTTGTGACATTGGACTAGGCAGAGATTTCTTAAGGCACAGAAAACATATAAACCATAAAATACCAATAAATGATAAATGGGACTTTGTTAAGATTTTAATACACCCTCTCTTTGAAAGACCCTGTTGAGAAGGGTGATGCATGGAAGTGTTGAATCAGTATATTGTACGCCTGAAACTAATACAACACTGTATGTTAACAAACTGGAATGGAAAACTTAAAAAAGGAGAAAATACTAAAAATAGGACCAAAGAAAGAAAGAAAGAAAGAAAGAAAGAAAGAAAGAAAGAATGAAAGAGAGAAAGACCCTGTTGAGGAAATGAGAAGGCAAGCCATAGTCTGGGAGAAAATATCTGTGAATCAGTGATGTGACAAAGGACATATATCCAAATACTGAAAGAAGTCCTATAACTCACAGATAAGAAGGCAGATGACCCCAGTTAAAAATGGGCAAAAGATTTGAACAAACACTTCACGGAAGAAGGTATGTGAGCAGTCAAAAAGTTCATTAGAAATCACCCAACACCAATGGTCATCGGGGAGATGAAAATGAAAACCATTTGAGATGCCACTATTCACCCGCCCCAATGGCTAAAATCAAAAAGCATCACCAGTCCGAGGGTGGGCAAGGACGTCGAACAGCTGGAATGCCCAGTCTCTGCTGGTGGACACACAGAATGGTGTGGCCACTTTGGAAGAGTGTGGCTTTCTTAAAACAGTTTGCTCTTGTAAAAATGTGAAAAAAAGTTCTTAAACCCACCCCCTCACCCTCCCCCCCAGTGGCTTTCCATGTCTCTAAAATCACATCCAAGTGTCCCGTGACCAACATGCCCTCTGTGATCTGGCCCCTGCCATCTTGCCACCTTGGCTTGAGTTCTCCTCTCCTGGGTTCAGTCCCTTTCAGCCATGCTGACCTTTCTTCTGACCTTGAAGCACGGGGTGCTCCTTTGCTGTTCCCCCTGCCTGGATGCTCTTCCGCTCCTTCATATGGTGATCAAGTCTTCCCGCGAATGTTCTCTTCTCAGAAAGACCTTGGATGGCCATCACATCAAAAGAGGTGGCCCCCCACCATTGCCCAGCCTTTCATCTTGTTTTATGTACCTCTGAAAAATCTCCCAAGTATTTGCTCACTTTTCACCTCCCCTCTCCCCATTCTGCCGACTAGAAAGAAAGCTCCATGATGGCCGATGGTAGGTACTTTGCTTCTCTGTGCAACCCTGGGCCGTGTAGCACAGCTTCTGTTACCCACGAGGACCTTTGTAAGCGTCGAATCCCTAAGGGTCTCCCGTGGGAACAAGGGAAATGCCGCCAGTTCATGGCAGTATGGATTCAAACCCAGCTCTCTCTGGCTCTGAAGGCTTGGGTGTACTCCTTCTCAAAGCTCATAGTCACGATGAGGCTAAGTTTCCGGAGGGCATGACTCTGATTCCAACGTCGGGCTCTAGACTCTGATGCCAGTCTGGAAAAGGCCAAGGTAGGGCCCCCAGAGGGGGAGTAGTGGCCTGAGAGGGGTGCCAGGGTGTGTTGGTGTGTGGCCAAAAAGGGCTCAGGTGTGACTTTGGTCATTTTCTCTTGCCCCTTGGAAGTCAGCAAGGGAAATAGGGTGAATTTGTTGAGATCCTCGCCTGTTTCCCACATGAAGAGAGAAATGCCCTGAGGAGGACAGAGGACTGGGACGGGACCCGGGGCAGGAAGCTGCTGTGTCTATGTTGGGGGGGGCAGTTGTCAGGATTTGAGAGGGACCTAGGGGCTTACTTAATTCGATTCCCTGTTCCACAGGTGGGGACACCGAGGCCTGGGACTGGAGGTGGAAAGGGATGTGCAGGCCGGGGTCGGGCCTCAGGGTTCCGCAGGGCAGGATTTTACTGGATTTTGGTGCAGTCTCTTTGAGCAAAGACCTTCATCAAAGTGTGGAGACAGAGAACGGGTCCAGGATGTGTGTGGATGGCTGAGAGCCTGGGGCCAGCCAGACTGAATTTCAGCTTTGACTCTGCTATTTGCTAGCTTGTGATCCTGGGGGACGATCTTCCCTCTGTGAGCCTCAGTTTCCTGTTCTGTGAAGTGGGGATGATGTTACCGACGGCCATCCTATAGCAACCTTAAACTCATTACGGGAGGAAATCATATTGCTTGGCTCGGTGTCTAGCGCTTAGCTGGGGCTTAATTGACGGTGCCAGTTACGGTGATTATGACTGTGATCATACCTTCTAGAACTCTGGTGAGGTTAGCAGGGTGATTGGGGTCAGAAGAGCACTGGAAGTTGGAAGGTATCAGTTAACTGTCAGTAGTGTGCGAGTCTCCAGAAATCCAAATTCAGAGCAAAGACCCCCAAGCTGGAGGCCCCCGTGGGCCCTGAGCATCCCTCGGGGGCCAGGTAATCTCATTCTTGGTGTGGAGGGAAGAGACTGCCGTCAATGAAAGAGGAAGGAGCTGTGTGTGTTCAGAATCAAGGGTTCTGCCCTTCCACTTCCTGAGACTTTGGGCAAAGGACCGAACTTCTCAGCTGATGAAATCTGTAAACATGGGAAGGTTACTCCCTCTCTCACAGCATTATGGGGACACACAGATGAAGAGGGGTGTTGAAAAGCACCAGGCCTGGCGCCCGCACTCTGGAGGTCTCAGAGCAGAGGCCGTGTATGGGTTGCACTAGCCAGTGCCTTTCCCTCTGCCTGAGCAGTTGGGAGTTTCTGAAGCTGCCCACTTGGCTCCAGAAGAGAAAGATTCTCAGACAATTTAAGTGCCCTGAACATGCCTGAACTTGCAGGTGCCATTCTGAATCCCAGAGGCCGTTGAGTTAAATGAGTTCAGGGAAAATGCATCTGGGCAACTTGTAACCCTATCTAGACCCGTGCAGGTTTCCTCCCCAGCCGAGGGAGGGGAACAGGAATCCTGGGCTTTTTACGAGCCTCTGAGACCTCGCCCACCCTTTATCGCATCTGCTTGTCACAATAGTCTGGGAAGATAGCCCAGGGAGATGCAAATGTCCCCGAGATCCTGGGGAGAGATAGCTGCTGACTTCAAAGGGACTCTAGTGGATGGTGGGATGGGGGACGAGTGATTGCAGCCACCTTGCAGGGCAGGGAGGACCCCTGGCCATGGGGACTGACCGGTCTGGGACATTCCTTTCAGAGGAGCGATGGATCAGAGACGGTGGTGGGGTGGTGGTGGGGTTTTTTGGCTTCGTGCAAGTCTGCCAAGATGCTAAGTGAAACAAGGGAAGTTGAACTCATTAAAGATAATTGGGAAGGAAGAAGGAAGCTAACGTTTATTGAGTTCTAGCTATACAGCAGAGGCCCCTTGAGGGAGGACTAATGATACCCATTTGACAGATGAAGAAATGGAGGCCTACAGCAGTGAGAGGTCTTGCCAAGGGCCACCCAGCTGTTGAGAAGGCAGGGATTGGCCCCTGTCAGTGGTGACACTTATAGCTTTCACTCCTAACTGCCACTGAGTTGTATTTAACACCTACTGTGTGGTTATACTTGGGGTAGGGGGGAGGTACCGACCACCCTGACCTCCTGTTTACATCTCTAGCTACTCTTGACCTTGTTCTCTGGCTTCTAGCCACCATCAGATTTGCCCATCTGGGGAAGTCTTTTCCAACTCCCCGAATCTTCCCGGTTCTCCCTGACCCCGAGAAAAATAAATACAGATTCCTATTCCCATGCCCATGACACGTTCTGTACTTCTCCACCGTGAAACTCACCGTCGCTTGGAAACACGCTCGTGGCATCCTTACCATCTGGGTTCCGCGCTAGACCCAAGCCCCGTGCTAGAGCGGAGCAGACAGCTCACCTGTCTTGTCCATGGCTACGTCCAAATACTGGTGGAAGGGTAGGAAGCTTGCAGGAAGACCCCAGCCGAGCGAGAGGATCAATGAATACACAGACGAAGAGGAAGAGAGAAGAACCCAGAGGTCAGGAGCCTCCTTGATGCCTTAGAAAGAGTCCTTCTCACGCCTTCCATCCCAGCAACTCAGATTGCAGGCAAAGGTGAAGGGCCAGACATTCTCCAGGGCTCCCATTACGAAGCCAATATGTATTTTGTATGCCATGTGTTTATGTTTTTCCCTTTGAAGACTGCCTGGAAAAGGCTAACAGTCATGGAAGTAACAAACACTTTGTCTTCTCTTCTCTTGCCAAAAGCAATCTTTAATCACCCCACCAAGTAATGGGCTCAGAATAGCATAATGGAAACAAAGTACTTAAAATACTTTCTTGGGTGGATAAACACTGCCGAGGGGGAAAAAAAAAGTCTTACACGCCCAGCCCCATCCATTGCACCGTATACACAGCTAGGAGACATGGAAGGAAGAGAAGTCTTTCCCAAACAAACAGGTACTTGTAAATAACCAGAACACACATATTTTTCATGATAGCGCTGTGGGTCGTCCATCCTGAGGATGATGTCCTACTAGTATTTGCTGAATTCTTCCGCCCCCTCCCTTTTTTTTAAAATCCTGTCACCAAGTGACAAAAAAGTAGGTCTGACATGACCAGTGAGTGAGAGGGGGTTCTCAAAGAGTCTTTGCGAGAGGTCTTTCTTTCTCAAATCTCTTTAGATGTGGGGACATTCCAGGAAGGGGATGGGTGGTATTGGATGGACGTCCTTGTGAATCTGAATGGTTTATTTGTGTTTGGAAGAGGGAATCTTTGCAGATTGATGCCCACTTTGGCTAAAGCCGAAGCTGGGAAGAGAGTCACGAAGCTGTGGGTTATGGAATCCAGGATGCAGATTCCTCATGGGATGCCAAGTTTGGTAGGAGAGGAAACAGATGTTCATTTTGTGAAGATAAATTCTTAAGATGACCATCTCCTCCAAGTAGCCTTCCTGGATTCCCTCAGTTGGACTCCATCTCTCTCTACTATGAGACAAACAAAACAAGTACTAGGAGTCTTCTGAAGCTTAGAAATGGTATTATCTTGGCCAAGTTACTTATTCTCTCTGAACTTTGGTTTTTCCATCTGTAATGGGGAGAGAAAAATATCTCCTTTGCAAGTGTCCCTAAACATAGGACTAAATAGTTTGTGGTCAGTTTCTTGCTCAGAGCACTTAACCCAGTCTGCCTGAAAGTCGGAATTACCCAGACATGTCTGAGAGCCCCCTTGAAGTGTGGGGACCCAGGGGAGAGGGAAGCAGGCGTGCAACTCACATCTTTTTCCTGAGCTCTTGTGTCCTGGTCACTGTGTTAGATCCTTTATAGACATGGTCTCTTGCGTTCCTCACAATTATAACACTTTCAAGAAGGTATAATTATCTCCACTTTTCAGATGAGCAAGTGAGTGCCAGGGTGTTCAAGTAACTTGGCCAGGGTCACACAGTGCGTGACTGAACTCTGCAGGGAACTGAACTACTCTCCCCATCTCCCTCCTGGTCCCCTACTGCCGGGTCCCATGCACAAAGGAGGGGCTCAGGACATACGTGTGGTCACAATCGAGATGTCCCTTGCTCCTCGAATGCCCATCCACTGGTCATCTCTGAATCATTGCAAGCATTTTGACCTTTTTTCCCATATATTGAATCTGATTGTCAGATATGAACGACTTATTCACGGAGAAAACTCACATTTTTGAGCACTTACAAGAATATTGCACACTGGACATTCACGTTTCTGGATGAGAACTGTGATGTGTTCACTAAGGAGCTCTCTATGTAGGTCAGTAGATATACAGCCTGTGTTTAAGGGGAAATGCACAAGAAAGATGTTTGATGAGGGGCTTAAGAGAATTTTTGCAACTGAAAGGCAATCGGTGAACACAGACCGTGATACAAGTGCAGATCTGGCTGAAGCCCAGTAACACTGGTCAGTCCGTTTGACCCTTATAGATAGGGGACAGAGAACACCAGGTGTCACTGGAAGTTCTATGATTGAGAGTCTGATGCCTCCAGATCTGTTGGCACTTGGGTCCTTATGTCTGCAGTTAGGGCAGCCTTGGTGATGGTCTGACACATTCCTCCCCCTCTGTCTCCCTCTTCTAGACCCTCTCTGCCCTCAGGCAAAGTGGAAACGTTCTGAGTTTGGGGCACCAAAGGAACTGGGTTGGGCTCTCGTGTCGTTGGATAAATCACTTCATCTTCCTAGGCTACGATTTTCCTCATTTGTAAAAATAGCAATAGTCTTCTTGGGAGGATGAAACCGGATGATGGAAGTAAATGGCTTAGTGCAGGGCCAGGCACTTACCAAGTGCTCGACTGAGTGCTGTCTCCTTCCAGGTACCATTCTAGGTGCTAGCATGCCACGAGGAACCAGGCAAAGTGCTTCCATTGCTGTGCGGAGGCATAGACAGGAAACAAACGAATGTTCGATCAGTGGGTGCTGGAAACCAGGCCACCTACATCCGGTAAGGGGCTCGAGATAGCAGGAGGCTGGTAGTGCTATTTTATATAGCATGGTCAAGAGATGGCATTGTATTTAAAAAAGGAGTGATCTATCTCCCTTTTCCACCCTCCCCCCGCAAATTTTGTTATGAAAAATTTCAAGCATATAGAAAAGGTGGAAAAAATGTCCACAAAACATCCATACAGCCACCCAGTGGATTCGACGCTCAACACTTTGTTCTAATTGCTTTACTGCACATCTGCTCATTTATTTGCCCCTCTACCCATCCATCAACTCATTGCATTGTTTTGTCACATTTCAAAGTAAATTGCAAGGATCAGTTACCTCACCCCCCAAACACTTTGGCACGCGTATCACTAACCCGGAGCTCAATAATTGTTTACGGATTTTTTAAGAGAAAATTTACACACAGTGAAATGCACAAATGTTAGGTGTATCATACTTTGACTTTTGATGGATTTTTGACATACCTGTGCCACCCAAACCCCTATCAAGGTAGAGAACGTTATCTTCACATTCTTCTCCCTTTGCTCCGCCCCCAGGCAACCACTGTTCTGATTTTTCCCATCAGGTGTTAGTGTTGCCTCTTCCAGAATTTTATGTAAATAGAATCGTTCAGTATGTCGTCTTGTGTAAGGCTTTCTTCACTCAGCATATTGCATTTGAGATTTATACATGCTATAACTTGTATCAGTTTTTTGTTTTTTGAGGGACAGTATTTCTTTGTATGGACATACCACCAGTTATCCTTTCTCCTGCCGATGCAGATTCTAGCTTTTGGCTGTCTTACCTTTATAAAATGATACCCCCACACCACCCCAGCTGCAGGGTGGGGAAAACAGACCCCGGGATGAAAAGACAGAAGCAGTTGACGGTTCTGGAGGGTTACTGCAATTGTTGAGGCAAGAGATAAAATGGTGGTAGCATTGTTTTGACCACAGCTTAAGCTTTTTATATACATTATCTCAGTTAACAAACATCTTCTGGTTCGTAGAAAATTCCCTTGCCCTGGAGATAACCCGTTCCTTCTTAAGGAAGGACATGATTGATAGGCTTTTCTTTCTTATTCAATCATGTTAGTTGCTTGGTCAAAGGTTTTCCAAATCCTCTCGGTTACAAATTTGCAAAGAGGAACTTTGTAAATGGACTCTATCAGTTAAGGCACCTAGTAGGGGGATGAGTAACAGAAGCCTTCAAAGCGTTATGCCAAATGGGAAATGTCCAGAGAGAGATTAAAAGCTCTAAGTAGCTTTCGATCTGGAGGACTGGGGTTTGGGGTGGGATGAGATGGAAAATACTAATAATAACAGTTCATGGTTTTGAATACTTACTACAAGCCAGACACTGTATTCAGCACTTTGTACACAGTTTCTTATATATGAGGCATGAATTATGCACGTTCCCATTTTATAGAGGAGAGCAAGGATTTAAACCCGTCACACCCGCTTCCGAGCCGGCACTCACCCCCAGTAGCTACACCCATGTCCTTTCTGTTGGAAAAGATGGAAGATCAAATAAATGGAATTGAACAAATTGATTTCCTTTCCTTCCCAACAAGGTTGAGCCCAAATTGGTCAATAACGTTTTCTGAAAAAGATTATCATTCAAAATGGTGACAGGAGCTCAAAGTGGGGCTCAAGGATTGGGGGGGACCCACTCATCCTGGCTTGCCTGGAACTTTCCCTGTTTAGCACTGGACGTCCCTGAAAAACTGGGACGGGCACTCAGGGAAGATGGTCAGTGTCCATATGGAATGTCTCCATTTGTGATCCGGATTGAATGGTGAGCTCTTAACTGACTGAAGGATGATGAATTTACCCACCGTGGCACTCTTTCAGTTCCTGCCCTGCTCAGCCGTTGAACAATCTGGCTAAGATCCCCGGGGGAAAGGGCAAACCTAGCAACTTGTACTGTCCATCAGCTGGGATCTGAGGACACTGGCAAACACGTGTGCCTTTTGCGAGAAGGCAGAGGACCACTCAGAGGCTCTTCAGTATCAACTGTACGCTTTGGGATCCTGCAAGTAATTTGTTCTCTCCTCAACATAGATCAGTGTCTCTCTGACGCAGCTTGGCTGTTTGACTCCACGGCCACAGCCACGGGCGGCATCCAGATCATGTCCTTTCTTACTTGGATCGGGACACTGAGTTGCTCACTGCTCTAGAGCCTTCAAAACCTCACCCCTTTCATTCTTCCCACCTCCTAAGTAAATCATCAACGAGAAGTATTAAGTGCACCCAGCCTCCACCCGTTTCTAATGAAGAAACCCCAAAGAGTAACAACCACACTCGGTTGGATTTCAGAATTTATCAACTGGAGATGCACCCAGGGCATTGAAAACAGTTAGGTCCGTGGGAACTTACAGAGAAAAAAAAAAAGATTTCAACAGACCCTAGCATGTGATAAACTAAAGGGAAGGGGATCGTTTAGACTAGCTTTTCCCAGGGAGGAACATTTTTAGGTGCTCAGCCCTGTGTCCCCCGCAGGAAACTGCCTACCTTTCTAGCCTATCTCTCGAACTGTTCGTGGAGCTGTTGACTTGTCTCCATTCTTCTCTCAGAGTCTTGGCTCAGGCCACCTCCCTCTCTTACCTGGATTTCCAAGGAGCCTTCTAATTGGTCGGCTGTTTCCTTGCTTGCCGCCCCCTCCCCCCATTCCTTCTTCCTGCAGCCTGACTGCTCTTCTGAAATGCAAATCTGACTCTCGTTGTCTGGCTCTAAGCCCTGCAGTGGCTCCCATGTGTGCGCGGGGTAGCGTCCAAATCCTTCCAGATCTGACCCGTGTCTTCCTCCCCAGGCTCATCTCTTGCTGCCACTGGCTTGGAAAATATTTTAAGTTGCCCAGCTCTCTCTCTCTTCCTTGGGTCTAATTGATCTAAGTTCCTCTGACTCGGTTTCAGATTTTCCACCCATAAACGCCCCATCCATTCAAGGATGTGAGCTGCTGGTGCGTTAAGTAGGACTCCAGGCTTTGCTGTCTCCTGTCGCTGAGGCCGGTCCTCTAGTGTTGCCCCTGCAAGGCAGGAGGGAGTGTCCCACCTTGAGGGATTTGGGTAAGGTGAACTGGGGACCAGGTAGGGTGGCGTTCCACCCATACATTCAGCCAAGAACCTCTGGATGATGCCAGTCTTCCTCTAGTGGGGCTCCAAGGAGAACCAGCTCACCCCTAAAAGTCATCATAGATTGGACTTCCAAGCTAGGCTTTGGAGGTCCAAGGCAGTCCCCGAAATTGTGCTATGCTCTCACCCATTGGCGGGAGATATCATCAGCCCTTTGCCTACCACTGGCCAGTGTCCGTTCAGCCACATACCACTTAGGATGCCAAATCACAGCCTTGCCCTGCGTAACGAATCTTGCCTCCAGCAGCGGCCACTTGAAAAGGCAGTAGACCTGGGCTCTGCTGGGGAAGTCAGCATCCAGGTCAGACCCTCAGGGCTGATCACCAGACCTTCTGCTGCACTCTGGGGCCTGGGCACCGCC
Organism: Ursus americanus; assembly: GCF_024610735.1. NCBI lineage: Eukaryota > Metazoa > Chordata > Mammalia > Carnivora > Ursidae > Ursus > Ursus americanus. The sequence continues at coordinate 14,184,752 of NC_142156.1, read as the reverse complement.
CCCCCCCCTCACCCCAGCAGCCTCGGTGCACACTCTCCTGGTACATGCAGGCTGACGTCCTTCCCAGCCAACTCTTGTGGGAAGAAGAGCGAGAAGGGAACACGGGAGCAGATCCCACAAAGACGGTAACAAAAAAATGCCTTGGAGAGAAAGAGAAAGGGCAAAAAAAAAAAAAAAAAAAAAAAAAAGAAAAAAAAAAAGAAAAAAAAAGAAAAAAAATTGGAACAAGGCCAACAGCAGCTTCAGCCTCCGCTGTCACAGAGCAGAAACTCAGTTTAGTTGGTTTTTGCTAGGAGACGTAGCAGTTTCTGACAGATGTGTTATGCGTCCTGTCATTAGGGCTAAAGCTATGTCTCGATATGATTGGGAAAATTACAATTTTAACATCCTCTTTCCTCCTTCAAGCCTTTTACATGTTTTCCACTCCATTAGCCTGTGGCTGCTCACGGTTAGATGTAAACGAATTTTCCTCCTTAGTTCATGCAAGTGCTGTTGTTTGGGCTGGACTGTGTGTCTGTGTGTCTTTAGTCTATGCAAGGTAAAGAAAGGCAAAGCAACATATCAATAAGGAAGAAGTAGGACGGTGAAAGGCAAGAGATCCCCCTCTGGAAGCCGGGAATTAGGAGATTCACAGGCCTCGAGAACTGTGGATTTAACCCCATCTACTGTACTTACCATCTTCTATGTGACCGATGTCCTTTTATATTTGCATTCTTTCTAATCTTTAAAATTGGGGCTGATACGCGTTTTCTCTCCACTTTGCAGATGAGAACACTTATACTCAGTGAGATCACCATTTGCCCAAGGTCTGGAAAGGGGTGGGGGCAGGCTCCAGCCGGGTCCGTTTGACTCAGGTCTCTACATTGAACTGTGCTGCTGTGACGCTGGGGGTCCGTGGGGCATAGAGAGGGAGCAGTGTGGCCTGCTTAGAGTCCCCTTATAGGTAACTCACCCCATTTCCCCTTTGGAAACGGCTCCTCCGCTCCGTGTCCATGAGGAGGGGAAGGCTAACCCCCATCCCCAAGGCCCAGGGGCAGGGACATGACCAAGGCCTGACCAATCGGAGCATGCCGACTCCGGGCCGGAGTGATTGGTTCCTGCATGGCCATGTGACTGAAGCAAGGACGAGGAGATTCGTTTCCGAGATTCTTCAACGGGATGGTTAAGGAACTGGAGCGCCTTTTAGGCTGGGCTTGGTAAAGGTAGGAGATCAGCTTCTGGCTTCCGAAGGTCTTGGCCACGAAGAGGGAGGAGCCTGCCTGAAGACAGTCAAGTCAAGGAGAGATAGGGAGGGAAGTTCTGCCTGGTACTGTTTGAGTGGATGGATCCCGCTCCGCCGGAGGCTAAAATCCACTCCTAGACTTCTGGGTGACAGAAGTCGTCTTACTTTCGCAAGGTTGTGACCAAGATCTTGGACAGGAGGCCTACCTGTCACCCGTGGGCATGAGGGCCCGGTGAGGCAAAGGGAGCCATTGGTGACTGCGATGTTGCAATTTCTAATAGGAAATGGGTGTCTGGTCTTTGTCCCTGTTCCTGGCTCAGAGCTACTAGAACCCTTGGGATTTCCATTTTTTTTTTAAGATTTTATTTTATTTATTTGAGACAGAGCACACAAGCGAGGGAGAGGGAGAGGGAGACTCACCCCTGAGCTGAGAGCCCAACGCTGGGCTGGATCCCAGGATCCCTGAGATCCTGACCTGAACCAAAGGTAGACGCTTAACTGCTTAACCCATTGAGCCACCCAGGCGGCCCAGACCTCTTGGAATTTCCTAACTGATGAGAGCGATAAAGGTGTCTTTTGTAATGTGAATGAGGTGACTTTTGGAAGCTCTAAGGATGGGGGCTGGTGGCCAGGAGAGCCAAGTATGGGATTAGAGGGTTGGAACTTTCTGTCCTTACCCCACCCTATGACCTAGGGGGTGAGGTAGGGAGGGGGCTGGAGACAAAGAACAATGGCCAATGGCCAATGATTTAGTCAGTCCTGCCTATGTAATGAAGCCTCCGCAAACCCCCAAAGGGACAGGGTCCCGAGAGCTGCCAAGCTGGTGACTGTGTGAAGATCTGGGGAGAATGGTGGCCTCCGAGGGGTCATAACAGCTCGGTGTCCTCTCCCCATACCTTTCCCTCTGCGTCTCTTCCTTCGGGCTGATCCTGTGTTATCTCCTTTTATAATAAGGACCTGGGGACCTAGTGGGAAAATGGGTTTCCTGAGTTCTGTGAGCCACACGAGCAAGTGGATCGAAACTGAGGCAGGGGTCATGGGAACCTCTGATTTATACGCGGTTGATCAGAAGTACAGGTAACAACGTGGACTTGTGATCGACGTCCTCAGTTGGAGGGGGTCGTTGGAACCCCCAGTTTGTAGCCAGTCAGTCAGAAGCACAGGTAACAAGCTGGACTTGCAGCTCTGTGTGTGTGTGTGTGTGTGTGTGTGTGTGTGTGTGTGTGTAGGGGCAGTGTTGTGGGATTGTGCCCTTCACCTGTGGGATCTGACATATCTCCAGGTAGATGGTATCGGAATTGAGTTAGATCGAAGGGCACCCAGCTGCTGTCTGGAGAATTGCTGGTTAGTATGGGTCACCCTCCCATGAATTGGAATTGGGATCTGGACACACGTCATATGATATTGCCAATAGATTGGCCCATTTTTAACCTATCAGACTTGCAATTCTCTGACTGCATGTGACAGAAAGCGACTTTTGAAAACTTGGGCAAAGAAGGAATGTACTGGAAGGATACGAGAATCAAGAACAAGGTCGTTGAAGAAGCAGGAGCAGGAGCTGAGGCAGCTGGGTGGTAGGGAATGCAGGCCCTCAGCTGCAGACCAGAATGAGCGGCAAACCCTCGGGCCTGGCTTTGAATGCGGATTCCTGGGGGGAGCATCTGATGGGCTGAGCTCAGGCCGTAAGCCTGCCCTTTGGTGGTGACGTCATGATGGACAGCTCCACTACGAGTATGTCCCATAAAAGGACATTTGTTTTCCCACAGCAACACTGAGCAGTGGCACCCTGATGAGGAATATTGACGCAGGGATGCAGGGAGATAGAAATCACAGCCTCTCTGTCCTTTGCCTGGGTGCCGTTTGCTTTTATTTTTTATTTTTTTTTAAAGATTTTATTTATTTATTTGACAGAGAGAGACAGCCAGCGAGAGAGGGAACACAAGCAGGGGGAGTGGGAGAGGAAGAAGCAGGCTCACAGTGGAGGAGCCTGATGTGGGGCTCGATCCCAGAACGCTGGGATCATGCCCTGAGCCGAAGGCAGACACTTAACGACTGCGCCACCCAGGTGCCCCAAGGAGAAACAAGCTCCCCACTGAGCAGGGAGCCCGATGAGGGACTTGATCTCTGGACCTTGGGATCATGACCCGAGCCGAAGGCAGACGCTTAACCAACTGAGCCACCCAGTCGTTCCAAATGCTTTTAATCTATAGCACAAGTGATTGGGTTATAAGGTCTGTAGGAGCTCAGACATAATACTCAGAAATTTTGATTTAGGCCCAGATGAAACTAGAAAAAACGCCTTTCTGAAACCAAGATTTTGCATTATTCTGTGTGGAAGAAGCAAAAGGATGCAACACGATTTTCCCTGCTCAGCCACCTTGCTACCTGGCAGACAGGAAGAGGGGGGAGGCTCTGGCATCTAAGGGCTGCGGTCAGGTGGCTGTCACCAGACCCCTCTGAGCTTCATTTTCCTCATTTACAAAATGGGGATATCCATCCAGTGCAGCCTTGAACCATGGTGGTTAAAAGAGAGGAACATAGTTGCAAGGTATGCAGTGCTTATGACACGTCAGGCACGGTGCTAAGAGCTATTGACATCTCCCAGCTGCAGATAGGAAGTAGACACCCAGCACCCAGCACCCAGCAGGGGCTTAATAAATGAGTTTTCCTCCCCTTTGCTTCTGGGCAATGGTGTGGCTCCCTGAGAGCCTTCCTCCCTCTCCTGCCCCATCCACCGCCCCCACCTTCCCAGTCCCTGCCAGCCCAGCTGTTTGGATGCAATGCTAAAGACTGCAGGTGCTGGAGGCAGAAAGTGACAGGTCTGTTGATGTCCCTCCTGCAGCCAGTCTGGACACGAGATGAAGTGTGAGTTCAAGGGTAGAGAGGGAAATTCAGACTTTTGGTGTGTGGAAGGTTCTGGAATCTTTCAGATAATCTATGGAGAGGGCTAATCCCTCCCTTTCCTTTTTGAAAGTCCTCTAATCGATGTGTTTGAAACCGGCCAGCTGCGGGCCGCCCAGCTGACAGAGGCCACAGCTGGAGCAAGAGAAGTGGCTGGGTTTCTTCCAGCTGCAAACAAAGGGGTCAACACCTTGAAGGAACCCCCAAACCCCCCCAGCCCTTCAACCCTGCAAAAAAAAGTCCCAGGCATCAGCTGGTGGAAATGGTCCTGGAGTTCATCACCACTGAAAGGAAGGCGAGGGGGTTTTATTGTTTTAACTGGCAGCTGTCTCTGGATTCTTGTTTAAGAGAGCTTGGAGATGATAACCCGGGCAGGTGTGAGTGTAAGGGTGTGTGTGTGTGCCTGAGTGCACGTGTGGGTCAGGGAAGGTGGAAGGAGAGTGCAAGGGAGTCTGGGAGAGTGGCAGAGCTGGGGCGACCAGAGGCAGCTGTGGGGGTGTTGGCAGGGAGCGAGGAGGGCAATGGCTATCTTTCGGCCGTGGTGTGGGACAGAGGGACCAGTGCAGAGCAGGAAGGCAAATATCTCTGGGATGGCAGGGGCGCCCTCTGTGGTGTGTGTGCACATGGATCTCTGACGATGGAATGTTCTGGAACAAGGAGCGGGACAAAACACAAACGTGAGGCCATGGAAGGAACCGGCGTGTGGTGCCCACGCGGGCAGGGGACCGAGCCCGAGCTGCCCCGGAGCGAGCCAGGGCACCAGCAGCAAACCTCCTGCCCTGCCAGAAATAGTTTCCGGGAACCGTGGTGTTTTCCCGGCTCCAGCTCTCGGCCAGCGGGGAGATAAAGCTGCCCGCATCGCTTGTCTTGGCTGCCTCTCAGCTGACACTGCTGACGGGCTGCTTTGATCTCGGGCTATCAGGGTCTAACCCTGCACCCCGGGCCTGCTCTGCCAGCTCCGCCCGCCCTCACCTCTGGAAAGGGCATTCCATAAGGTCACTGCCGGGGGCCGGGGGGCCGGCCCAGCCCTTGTGCCTGCCTGGCCTTGGAGCCCCAGCGCTGGATGCCACAGGGGCATCGATGACAAGGGGGGCCCGGCTGGGGAAAGTCGGCTTTGGAAGGGGAGCCGTGCAACGTGGCACGGCCACCGAGAGCCCCAGGGACCTTCCTGTGCTTGCCTCCCCATGCTGGCGGGGACTTCCCCCCTGCAAATGAGTGGTGGATGGAAAGAAAAGAGGAAAGGCAGCCAGAGAACTTGCTTTCTTGTGTTAAGACTGTTGCTGAGTCATTGGTGACCCTGGGCAGGTCCGGCTTCTCTCTGGACCTTGGTTTCCACTTCCCAGCTCATAGAAGGAAATACAACTACGTAAATCTCTCTTCAGATAAAATCGCGTGCAGAAATAACATATGTAAAGCAGATTAATGAGGGGTGGAACTGGAGGGGATATGGTGACCTGGTACCCTAAGACTTGGCTTTGCCCTTGACCTCTGTTCTGCTTAGTGTGCTCGATTCCCAGGGTTCCCATAACGAAGTGCCACAATGTGGGCTGCTTAAAACAATGGAATTTTATTGTCTCTTGGTCCTGGTGGCCAGAAGTCCAAGACGAAGATGCTGGCAGGGCTGTGCTCCTTCTGAGACCCGTAGGGGAAGAATCCTTCCTTACCCCCTTCTAGCATCTGCTGGTTCGTCTCTACTCTTTGGCAATCCTTGGCTTGTCGATGCACCATTCAATCTTGCCCATCTTTACACGGCCTTCTCGTCCCTTCTCTTCGCATTGTCTTTCCTGTGTGAGTGTGTGAGTGTGTGAGTGTGTGTCCAAATTTCCTGTTTTTATAAGGACACCAGTCATATTGGACTGGGTGCCCCTAAGGACCTCCTTTTAACCTCTTTACCTCTGTGAAGACTATTTCCCAATCAGGTCACGTTCGGAGCTACTGGGGAGTAAGGAAGGCCACAGCGTATCTTTTTTTTGCAGGGGGACACCATTCAGCTCATAATACCCACTCTAACTTTTCCAAATTTCTGACTCACAGGGTCTGTGAGCATAATGAAATGAGGCTTGTTTTTCATCACAAGTTTTGGGGGGCGGTTTGGTATTCATCCATAGTAAGCGTAACAGGTGTTCTGATGGAAAGACTATGAGTTCAGGCCAAGGTGCTCCACTTAACCCCTTACTCTGTTCTGTTGACTTCTCTGAGCCTTGTTTCCTCATCGGAACAATGGGAGATTTTGATCACAGGGATATCTCCAAAGTCCCTGGCATCCCTAGTATGTTTCCCATAAAGGTCTCTTCTCGCCATTCTTCTCTTCCTCCATTACTCTCCACGGCAATGCTCCTGAGATCTCGTGGAACAGATCTGAGTTTCTGAATTCTGTGGGAAGCCCCTGGGTCCCAGGAACCAGATCCTTATTTCATGCCTACTTGGATGAGGGAATGTGTAGCCTTGGCAAGTCCCACGTTTGGAGCCCCTTCTCCGCTCAGACTTTCAAGACAATTTAGTCTGAGCTAACCTTGGTTTCTTGTTACCCGCGAGCACCAAGGCTCATGCGAAGGCCGTGCAGAGTGCCTCCGACATCAAACAGCCATGCCCTACTGCATTCGGAGCGGCTGAGCGTAAAGAAATTAAAACCATACCCACTCCCCTTCCCTGTAAGCACACACACATAATTTCATTACAGCCGGAATGAAGTGCTGCAGGCCAATCGTGTTTGGGGCTTGGCTGAACCCAGAGTGCTCTTGGAAGACCTGGGTCTGCGGGGCCAACTGAAGAGGGAGCTTCGTTTGGTTGCTTTCCCTCCATGCTGATCACCGGGGGATGCAGACGCACGGGGCTGGCGTGAGGGCCTTTAGTGTGAAACGCGTGTGTGGAGGGGGTTCACTTGAAAAAAAGTGTAGTTACATTCAATGAATGAATCACTGAACGTTAAAAAAATTGTAGTAAGCTATATACATAACCTAAAATTTATCATTTTCATTATTTTTCAGCATACAGTTCAGTGCCATTACATACATTCACAGTGTTGGCAACCGTTACCACCATCCATCTCCAGTACTTTTTCATCTTCTCAAACTCTGCTCCCGTGAAACACTAACTTCCCATTCCCTCTCCCCAGCCCCCAACAACCATGACGCTTCTACTTCGTCTCTATGACTCTGACAGCTCTAGCTCCTCTGTATCAGTGGAATCATCCCATATTGGTCCCTTTGGGACCGGCTAATTTCACTTAGCATTATGTCTTCAAGGTTTATCCATGTTGTAGCGGGTGTCGGCATTCCCTTCCTCTGTGGAGATGCTGCTGTATGTGTTCTACTGTATGTAAATACCACGTTTTGTTTATCCGTTCATCTGTCCACGAACATTTGGGATGTTTTCCGCCTTTGGGCCACTGTGAGTAACGCTACCGTGAACATTCGTGTACAAATACCTGTTTGGAGTTCCTGCTTTCAGTTCTTTTGGGCATATACCCAGAAGTGGGATGGCCGGATCAGGTACAGGCGGATATTTTGAGAGTGTCTAGTGGAACTAAAGACCTTGGCTGCCATTTGAGAATTGGACAATGGCTCTGTGAGCTCCCCTCCTCTCTCAATGATGGCATATGCACACGCTGTCCAAATTTAATGCAATATTGGTCGCCCAAAGTCTCCCTGAAGCTCAGGTTAAAAGCTCATGAATTGCAAGAGGCAGAATATTTTTTAAATGATTTAAAAAATAGTCCTATAGTAATAATAGTAACAACAACAAGAACAAGAACAGTAATAAAATCTAATATGCATTGAGCACACTATGGTTAAGGCACTGTCCAAAGTACTTTGCATTTACATATAATTTTATCTTCACAACGATCTTATGGGGTAGGTACTGTTAATGTCTCCATTTTACAGATGAGTAAACTGAAGCTACATAACTTACCCAAGGCCTAGAAGCTGGGATTCAAACTCACATCTGTCTGATTCAAGGGCATCCTCTTTGAAACGCTGAAATTTGTAGCTTCCATTATGATCTCAGAGGTGCTTTCATGAAACTGTGAGGTAACCTGATACGTTGAATGTTAAACGTCACCAAAAATTTCATTTGATAACATTCATTGGCAACGTCTGCGTGCTAGACCTTGGGCTGTAGTGATGAATGGGACTTGGTTCTTGTCTTCAAGGCACGTAAAGTCTATTAGGCAGACAGAGATATACAAGATCAAGTTATCTGAGTTGCTAGCAATCAATAGAAAAGCAAATTCCACCAGCTTAAGCCTGAAAACTGCTTACACACCTGGAAAGGCGAGTAGGGTACCTTTCATAATGGAAAGAAGAAAGGCAGAAATCCAGGCCTGAGACTGAAATCAGGATTCATTGCCTTCTCTTCTTGTTCTGTGTTCTCCTCTTCCTCCCCCTCTTCCATTTGCTTGTGCCTGACTTATTATCTCAGGGTCCCGCTGTGGACACCTCCCAGGTGCTGGGAGAGATGGCCTCCAGCATCTTCAGACAGCATCTTGATCCACATGGGAAGCAGCAGTGCATGAATCCCAGGGAAGGGCTCTGATTGGCCCCATTTTGGTCATGTGACCTTCATTGTCCAGTCGCTGTCATAGCATGGAGTTCTGTGATAGACCAGGCTTGGGAATGTGCCCAGTCCATGGTCAGAGGCCTGGGAAAAATGGGATGGAAAAGATCCCTGGGCAGACATAAAGCTATCGCAGCCTGCTCCAGTAATAATCATTAATGTCGCCATCAAGTTTTCTTGTTCACGAGAAACAAATCCCTCTACAAACTGATGAGGCTGTCATCAGAAGGGATGAGAATGGGAGAACTGGAAGACCAAGATTAGATGTTACTTTCTCTGTCTCCCTAGGATCATACTGCGCCTGACCTTTGTTTCACTCTGTTTTATCTGTTCCTTCTTGTTCTTTCTTTGAAGAAATTTTCTCTGATTCAGCCCCCAGTGGATGGCAATGGCCCCTCCAGCCCCAACTATACATGACTGCTTTCAGTTCCAGCATCTGATACAGATTGGCCAGAGTCTCTGTGTTTCTGGTTTTCTGGGAGAAAGAGTGGATTGATCCAGCTAGGGTCAAAGGTCTACTCCCATTCTGAATAGCAATGGGCTGATGAAATAGAGTTCCAGGGTACTAACTAACTACAATAAGCACACCTCTTCCACAAGGTTGTCAGTAATGGTAGTGTGGACACGATGGGACTCCTAGAAGATGTCCATTCTTATGATAAAAATAGTGGGGTGCCTGGGTGGCTCAGTTGGTTAAGCATCTGCCTTCAGCTCAGGTCATGATCCCAGGGTCGTGGGATCGAGCCCCGTGTTGGACTTCCTGCTTGGTGGGGAGTCTCCTTCTCCCTTTGCTTCTACTTCTGCTCGTGCTTTTGCTCTTTTTCGCTCAAATAAATAAATAAAAATCTTTGAAAAAAATAGCAATAGAAGTATCTATAAAATACAGAACACGGAAGGAGAAGGGAGTAACTTTTTCAGGAGTATTAAAAAAAACCCCATTTCTCCGATGAGAGTCAACTTCTGGGTTAGGTTTTGAAGGATGAAGAAGAGTTTTTCTGAGGTACGTGTACTAATCAGGGTAGGCTAGGTTATGATGGAGTAACAAATAGAACTTAAAATCTTAGCAGCTGACCCAACAAAAGTTAGCTTTTTGCTAGCCCCGCATGTCTGTCAGAGATTGGTGAGGACTCTGCTCCACACAGTTCCTCGAGGACTCAGCCTGATGGAAGTGCGGCCATCTTGTAACCTTGCATATAGAGACCTGGCCTTCTTGGTCACTGTGACAGGAGAAAAGAGAGGCTGGGGGATCTTGGGTGGACTTTTCATTGCCTCAACCTGGAACGTAGCTTCTACCCGCAGCTCATTAGCTAGAACTTGTCATGTGGCGTCAGCCACCTACAAGGGAGTGGGAAATGTAGGGGAGCAAATGGAGTATTTGGGGGGCATGACTCTGTCTGCTTCAGTAGATAAACAGGGAGATCATTTTCAGTCAAGACAGTGGCTCTCAACAAGAGGAGGTTTTGCCCCTCTAACTAACATTTGACAATGTCTAGAGACAGTTTTGGTTGTTACAGCTGGGGTACTCTTGGCATCTAGTGGGTAGAGGCCAGGGATCCTCTTAAATATCCTAGAATGAACAGGACAAGCCTCACAACAAAGAATTACCAATAGTCATTAGAATGATCAATTATCAGCAATTATCAATGATCAAATATCAGTATCAATGATCCCCGTTGACCAACATGTCAATAGTGCCAAGGTTGAGAAGTCTTGGGTCAAAGGAACACCTTCAACAAAGGGACAATCGTGAAAACATACGGTGGCTTGGGAGAAGTAACATAGCCCAGTAGTTAGAAATTGGGCTTCTGGAATCTGTCGGTCATGGGTTCAAGTTTCTAGCTATATGACCCTCGGTGAAGTTTCTAGCTATATGACCCTTGGTGAAGTTTCTAGCTATATGACCCTTGGTGAGTTGCTTCCCACCTCTGGGAAGGTCGCTGAGAATAATAGTAGAATCCACTTAGCACGTTGCCTGACATTTGGGAAGTCTCAGCAATGGCAGCTGTGTTATGACAATTATACCTTTTTTGGGTTCGGCACATCTAAATTAAAAGTATACAGAATGGTATATAAAAATATTCACAGCAAATACAAACAAAATAAAGCTGGCTTCACTCTATTGAGAATACATGTAACAGACTTTGTAGAACAGGTATTATTAGAAATGGAGAAAGCCACCATATGATCATTTATATTTATAATTTAGAGTGTCTGATGCCTAAAGTAGAAAAGGGGTAGCCATGGTAGGTGTGACTGGGAAGGCTGCGAACCCCCAGAACTTGAGCCAGACATGGGGCTGTGTATGTGAGCTACCTTTGTGAAATTCAAGTGAAATTCACATAACGTGCAATTTCCCATTTTAAAGTATACAATTCAGTGGCATTTAGTGCATTCACACTGTTGTGCGTCCACGAGTTCTCTCTCGAGTGTCAAAACTTTTTCATTATCCCAGAAGAGCACCCCATGCCCATTGAGTAATCACTCCTTATTCCCCCTGTCCCCAGCCCTAGGAAACCGCTCGTCTGCTTTCTGTCTCTTTAGACTTTCCCATCTCCAACATTTCATATAAATGGACTCATACAATACGTGACCTTCTGTGCCTGGCTTCTTTTGCTTAGCCTCGTGTTTTCGAGTTTCATCCATGTTGGAGTGGGTATTAGCACCTCATTCCTTTTTATGGGTAGGTAGTATTCCATTGTACGGCTGGACCACATTTTCTGTATCCAAACCATTGATATTGGGTTGTTCCCACCCTTTGTCTATTGTGAAGAATGCTGCCATGAACCTTCATGTGCAGTGAGTGGGGATATGTTTTCATTACTCTTGATACTTACCTAAGAGTAGAATTGCTGGGCCATATGATAATTCTATGTTTAACTTTTTCAGGAACTATTAAACTATTTCCCCCATTTTTGAGCTTATTCTATACCAGGCACTGTGCTAAATGCTTTCGATCAGCTTACTCCATTCTGGCAACAACTCCGTGAAGTTGGTTACTGTTAATATCCCATATCTTAGTTAAGGAAACTGGGGCACAGAGAGGTTAAGTAACTTGCCCAACGCCACACAGTTGCTAAGAGACAAAGGCAGGAAAATGGGACCCACGGAAGGGTTTTGATCGGAGAAACAAAAGAGTCAGATTTAATTTTTTGTTTTCCTCTCACTTTCTCCTGCAGTATTTTCAAGGACCAGCTCTGGGGTGGGGGATGGTGGAATTGGGTTGGTAGGTATTTGAGAGCAGAAAAAAAAGATCATGTCACCACTCCTGGAAGAGTCTCATTTCCTCTCATGTGCTGGGACATGGACGCCCAGGAGGTGTGCAGATAAACATGGTGAGAACTTGCTTTCTTGCTAAATCACCAGGCTGTTTGACAAGGCTGGGAAAGAACCCAGGGCTGGGACAGCTGGGACAGAGCAGCCTGGTCGGAACTGGCTCACTCAGGGAGGGAGCGACGTCACCAACACCCCATTTTCCTCTGCCTGTTTATAGTTTCCCCCTCAAGAGCCCCCAGGGTGTTGGGACACTCCTCAGCTGTGTGGAGTTTAGCGTGTGGATTTGCGTGCAGATGGGGGTGGCTGGGGCGCATGGGAGCCTGGATTCTGTTTCCCCCAACGCGCAGGACAGTGGGGCTGAAGGGTGGGTTCTTCCACTTCACTGACCCCCTCTCCCCGACCCCTACCCTGCAAGACAGAGCCATCAGTCAGGAAAAGCAGGTTGGACTCTCCTTGGTGACATCAGCCATTAGTCACTTGCAAACCTTTATTGAGCACCTACTGTGTGCCTGAATTGTTCTAAGCACTTGGGAGTCAACAGTGAAGGAGTTACAAGGTCTCTGCCTCAGGGCGTCTCTTCTTGTGAGAGAGATTGGCAGTAAGCAGGTAGACAGAGCTACAGAATGCCCCGAGGGTGCCAAGTGCCCTGGGGGGTATGAGGAGTGAAGGGCGATAGAGTGGAGGAAGATGCTGGTTTGGACTAGGTACAGGCATCCTGCAAAAATGTCCCCGTCCTAATCACTGGAACCTGTGATTATGTTACCTTCTGGGGCATAGAGGAGTTCACACATGTGATTAAGTGAAGGACTTTAAATGGGGGGATTATCCCTGATTATGGGGAGGCGGGCAACGTCGGCACAAGTTCCTTATGAGAAGGGGGGCAGGAGCGTCAGAATCAGAGAAGGGGATGTGATGACAGAAACAGGGGTCACGGTGATTGGGGGCCAGGAGCCGAGGAGCGCAGGCAGCCTCTCTCTAGAAGCTGGAAGAGGCCAGGACACAGATTGTGCCCTAGAGCCGGGAGGAGAAATGCAGTCTGGACTTCTGATCTCCAGGACTGTATGATAATAAAGTTGTGTGTGTTTTAAAATATTTTATTTTTTATTTTTAGAGAGAGAGAAAGTGTGAGCGGGAGTGGGGGAACTGGGGGGGGAGGGGCAGAGGGAGAGAAGAAACTTTTTTTTAAAAGATTTTATTTATTGGAAAGAGAGAGAGAGGGAGCATGTGTGCGCTAGAGAGAGCATGAGCAGGGGGAGGGGCAGAGAGAGAAGAGGGAGGAGCAGACTCCCCACTGAGCAGGGAGCCTGACATGGGGCTCAATTTCCAGGGTCCTGGGATCAGGCAGATGCTTAACCAACTGAGCCACCCAGGCACCCTGGGACAGAGAATCTTAAGCAGGCTCCATGCTCACCATGGAGTCCAACATGGGGCTTGATCTCATGACCCTGAGATCATGACCTGAGCTGAAGCCAAGAGTTGGAGCTTAACCAACTGAGCCACCCAGCTGCCCCTAAAGTTGTGTTGCTTTAAGCCTCTAAGTTTATAGTAATTTGTTATAACAGCCATAGGAAACTCATATAGGCTTGAAAGAGGTAAAGACTTAAGACTCTGGAGAAGGGCATTCCGGGTAGAAGGAACAGCAAATGCAAAGGCCCTGGGGTACAAAGTAAGATAGTGAGCAAATGCTGGGACAGAGGTAGTGTCTAGCATGCTGTGGGAATACACAGGAGGGCCGGTGCGTTTGAGAGTGGGTGACCACAGAAGAATTCCCGGAGGAGAGCATGCTTGGGCTAAACCCACAAAGGCTGGCCCTTGAGTCCAGTTGATCTGGGTTCCAATCCTGGCTCTGCCACTTATAAGTGATGTGGCCTTGGGCAAGCCACTTTCTCTTTTCAGGTCTGTTTCCTGATCTGTTAAAAAGGTTAGCAGTAATGCCTGGTGTCACTGTTGTGAGCAAATCTTGTAAAATCCTCAGCCCAGTCCATGCCACATTTTAGGTGCTCAGTTCATGTTTGAAACAATGATGACAAGGATGAAGAATAGGGAAGGCATCTTGGTTGCAGGGGAAAAGGCCAGGAGGTGTGACAGTGCACTGACTACTTGCACCATTATTCCACGATTACATAAATTTATGAGGCTTCTGTAAGAACTTTCTTCTCTGCTTTCCCATCTGGTGTCACTCACAGGGTCTGAAGCTGCTCTCACGCACCTGCCCCGGGAAAGAGGTTTCTGACCAGTGGTGTGATTCTAAGGCCAGCTAGCTATTGGCTGCCCATCTGCTTGTAGCCAGTCCCTAGAGAATGGGCAAGAGTGTGGGAATGATTCCTTGCAACCCCGCCCTGCCTGTGAGTGGAGGGCCTTGGAAGCGGGAAGCAGAGGCAGTCGCACGGGCTCTGCATTCATAGGCTGGCCACCTGCTCCGTGCCCAGCTCTGCCAACCTCCAGGCAGGGTATAACTGTGGCCCTGCCCACATGGGCGGCTCTTTGGGTCCCGGCAAAGGCCTGCCAACTGTATGCAAACATATTTGCCTGAGTACATCTTTCGGCCCTTTTGCCGCCTTTGGGTTTCTCTAGGCAAATGCTGTGCCTCGATCCTCCTTTTCTTTACAGACTATGCAAATACCCTTTTGAGATGTGCCCATGCGGTGGGGCTGATGAGTCAGAACCAGTTTGTTGTTGAAGACAAAGGATGAAGGTGGGTCGGCAGGTGGCCATCCAAGAGGGTGACAGGCGTTTGGGAAAGGGACAGTGTAAATGACAGTGTATGGTAGCCTGGCCACTCCAAGTGTGGTCCTCAGCCACCTGGGAATCTGAATCTTCATTTTAACAAGATGCCTGGAAGTTGTGGGCACATAGTAAAGCTATAGAGACACCGGTTTGGCTGGTGGATTTCAAACATCACCGCTCATTAGAAATCCCCAAGGACCTTTGGAAAGTGCTCAAAGGTCCCATCCCAGAGATTCTGACTTCATTGGTCTGAGATGCGGCCCTGACATCAGCATGCTCCCAAAACTCCCCAGAGAATTCTGATTGTTTCAGAGTCACTTGGAAAACATCTTAAAACACAAACTGTTGGGCCCCACCCAGCGGGGGGCTGGTAAATGTTGCTAACCACAGGCTCTCTGGGGTGGGCACGGGGCTGGGGGAGAAGACCTGGACCTGTGGCCAGTGTCCGTGGTGTAAATATTTCCACTGTGGCTCTCGTCATCCCAGGCAAGCTGGCTCCATGGGCTACCTCTGCAGGTTTCTGCTTCAGTCTGGGATCCGACCTGAGAATTTGCATTTCTCACCAGTCCCCTGGCGATGCCTAGGCTCCTGCTCTCTGAGGAACCCTACTTTGAGAACCGCTGGGTTTGCTGAGTGGTTGGAAACACGGCCTCCTGAGAGCCAACACTAATCAGTTTGTAGCTACTTGGAGGGCAGTGTTGGGTAGGATCCTGAGGCTGTGTGAGGCTTAGTGAGAAGAAGTGCCGTGATCGATTAGTCATGTCTGCCATGGGCACACGATGGAGGCATTGACCAGATCTCTGAGTGCTGTTTGATGGTTCCTTCGTGAAAAATAGAAGGAAGGAGTGCAGGATAGATGGAGGTCCATCTCCTGAGGACGTAGGGGAGTCGAGACAGCTCAGTGTGTGACAACCTATCTTAACTACTTCCTGAGCAGGGCTCAGGGATATCTGAGAAAGTAGACATGGAAAATCCAGTTCAGAAGGGCCTCTGGGGAGATCTATTTTAGTGAAACGCCTTCATTTCAGAGAAGCAGCCTCACAGAAGGGACGGGCTATACACACACACACACACACACACACACACACACACACACACACACCTCATCCGTTGGGATTAGCGTGGGCTAAATCTTTCCTATCTCGAAAACACATCGGAGAAGACATTTGCCGAGAAAAGTAGGCAGGTTTTCAAGGGTACCGGCCGAGCAAGGGAGACGATCAGCCAGAGACCATGAAGGAAGTTTCTGCAGCCCCCAATGGGCCACGGGCGAGCGGGCGGGCCGGTCCTTGAACTCCTAAAGCATTCCAGGAGCAGAGAGCTGGAAAAACAGAAGGGAGGGCCCCTGAAGGCGGGGTGATGGGAGATAAGAGATCCCGATTTCCATCTCCTAATTTCCTCTGCTTCCTACAGACCCAGGCTGTATATAAACTGTATGCAAATGTGTTTACTTTACATTTTATTTCAATCCCAGTCACTCCGCTGTCAGAAGCTGCAGCAACATGTCAGTCGGGTTAAAGAAACAAGCGTTTTGAGTGGAAATATTTCAGATAAACAGACACGATGTTATGACATATCAAAACTGCCCAAACATGGGAAGCATGGGGGCTGGGGCGACCGTAGGCGAAAGAGGGGAAGGCAAAGCTGCAGAAAGTAGATCTGTTTACCCTGGCACATGCTCCGTTCGGTCAGCTGAAAGCAAAATCGGTTTTTTTACGACCTGGGTTGCATGGGGAGGAACGTTTCCCTCCTCGGTGGCGTTAATGCATTTTGTCAGCTGAAGGGAAGGCCCGCTTGGCTGGGTAGGATGCCCTCTCCTCTCTCGTGTCCCTGCTGATTCCGCAAGAGGAAATCAGGCAAGGAAAGAAAAGAGAAACCCTCCGGATTAACTTAATTAGCAATGGGGCAACCAGTTGCTTGGCTAAATCTAACAGCCTGTTCGAAGGTTGTCCTCATTCTCGCTTCTCAGTGGGGCTCTTGACAGACGGAATCAAGAGGAGGCACAAAGAAATGCCCTGGTTTCTGGGCAGGGGTGGGGGTGGCGATGTGCTTGGCAGGAGGAGTGACGTGGGCATCAGGCTACACTCCCACGTCTGTGTGTAGTTTGTAATTCGGTTTGGGGCGTAAGTAAGACCGTTGCCGGTTCGATAACCCAAAGTACCAAAAATGTATTTGGAGAGATGTTTCCTTCTCTTTCCCGATCCACCCGTTTTTCCGTCTCTTACCACCTCCAGACACACACACACACACACACACACACACACACACACACACACGATTATAGTTTGTTGGGCTCTGTCTGTGTTTAGTTCCCAAGCCGTGGGTTGATGGGAGTTTAAAAGAGCAATCACGTTGTCCTTAAAAGAAGAGTTACTACTTCCCGAGCACCTACTATGTGCCAACTGCGATGGGCTTAGGTCATGCCATTCCCAACGGTAACCCTGCAAGGTTGGAGGTACTCACCCCGGGTTGGAGGTGAGGCGCCTGGGGCTCAGAAAGGTGAAGGGCCGCACACACGGCCACACAGCTGGTCAGCGGAAGAGCCTCAACTCAGACTCAGTTCTGGCCAGTTCCAAAATCTGTGTGTTTTCGGCTACATGAAGTGCGTGGTTCAACTTGAGAGGGAAAGGGTGGGCGGCAAGGTGGCTTTGCCGGGCTGGCGTGCTGGTGGTGGCGGTGGTGGTTGGGGGGTGGTTTGGCGGCATTGGGAGCTGTCAGCCAGCTCAGCCAGGCTGAACTTGTCCACCCCCGAAATGAACTTGCTTAGGAAAAGAACCACGTGCTTTTCCAAATGTGGGACAAGCCAGCAGCTGCCTCGGGGGTGTGCTTGGAAGATGTTGGCAAGTCCCCCGTGGCTCAAAAATGTCTCCCCCTGCCACCTGTCACACGGCCTCAAATTCCACCATCAGAAGGTATGCCCCTGGGCTTCAGTTAAAGACATTTTCCGGCACGGTTGAAGGGTGGACACTTCCCCCAGAGAGGATTACCTACACCCTGCACTTAGACTCCCCTTCCCCTCTCGGCAGGGGCAGCCAGCCAGGACTTGGCCTTGTGGGGTGGCTTCATGGTATAGGTATTCCGGGGACAGGGGGGAACCGGGAGAAGGGAGGTCGGCAGGGCAGTGGGCAGGCCGGTGAAGGACCCCGGGCTGGTGATGGACCATAATGTGGAGTGTGGGGGGGCCATGCGCAGACAAAGGTCTGTGTGTTTCCCAGAGAGAGGACCTCTGCAGCCCCACCTGTTTCATTGCCAATCCCGACTGGTGTGTTTTAGGCTGGAACCTTAAATAGCCATGCCAGGCGCAGGGGAAGCCCAGACTTTGTCCTAGGGTCGCAGAATGTCGCAGCTGCTGCTCAGTAAGTCTTGAACTCCGGGTTAGTCATGTTCTTTCTTGGCCTTTTTTCCCATGATTACACCACCTGTAGGATTCTTCTCCTAATATTTCCCTCGAAACTGACTCACTTGAAAAAGAAATAAACATCTGTTTTAAGGCTAGCACGCATGAGTTTCCTCACCAATGAAGGATACAGATGAACTCAAGCCCTCTAGCTTTTGTGCAGCAAATGAAAGACTTTTTTTTTTTTAGAGGAAGGCAAGTATTCACGAAGCATTTTAAAAAAGGAAGACGTTTGTATATAACATCCTTGCGTCTGTATCACTGACGGTTTGATTTGCAAATTGTTTTTTTTCTACTACACATTAAAATAACAGCTATTAAAATAAAAATGAATGATCATCCAGATACTACCATAAATCATATCACAGGGTAGTATCATATCTTGCCTCCAACTCCCATTCTACGTATGGAGAAACTGAGGCTTCAAGATAGAAAACTTGTACAGGGCACACAGCTGGCTGGGGGCAGGGCGAGACCTAAGGAGCATCCTGGAAAGATGTCCAAAGAGTACCCGAGAGGGGGTCAGGAAACCCGGCTCGAGCTCCAGATGGAAGAGCGAAAGCACCTTCTGTTTGCCCTCTGGCCCCTGATTTCCCCAACTGTGAAAGAAAAGAATGATATTGGGGCGCCTGGGTGGCGCAGTTGTTGGGCGTCTGCCTTCGGCTCGGGGCGTGATCCCGGCGTTCTGGGATCGAGCCCCACGTCAGGCTCCTCCACTAGGAGCCTGCTTCTTCCTCTCCCACTCCCCTTGCTTGTGTTCCCTCTCTCGCTGGCTGTCTCTCTCTGTCTAATAAATAAATAAATAACTCTTTAAAAAAAAAAAAAGAAAAGAATGATATTATTTGGGGCTCTTCCTTTGGGGGTTTGAGGAAGAGGGGGCCTAGGGATGAACTTGAAGTTCTTGGAATTTTTTAAAAAATCCGGGCAAGATTCACATCACAGAAAAGTAACTATTTTCAAGCAAACCATTCAGTAGCATTTAGTACATTCATAACGGTGTGCGACTCCTACCTCTGTCTGGTTCTAGAACATTCTCAGCACCCCAGGAGGAAACCTCATACCCATGAAGCAGTCAGTCCCCACTCCACCCTCCTCCCCAGCCCCTGGCAGCCACCAATCTGCTCTCTATCTCCATAGGTTTGCCTGCTCTGGATATTTCGTAGAAATGGGATCTTACACAATGTGCCTTTTTCTTTTTTTCTTTTTGTTTTAAATTTTTTCCCCCAGAGATTTCATTTATTTACTTGACAGAGAGCCAGAGAGAGCCAGAGAGTACAAGCGGGAGGAGTGGCAGAGGGAGAGGGAGAAGCAGACTTACGGCTGAGCAGGGAGCCGGATGTGGGACTCGATCCTAGGACCCTAGGATCATGACCTGAGCGGAAGGCAGACACCTCACCGACTGGAGCCACCCAGGAACCCCACTATATGGCCTTTTTTTGATAGGTGTCTTCCACTTCACGTCATGCTCTGCGGTTCATCCACATTATTTCAGTACTTTATTTCTTTTTGTGGCCGAACAATATTCTGTTGTATGGATAGATCACGTGGTGTATATCCGTGCATCTAAAAAGTAGCTGTTCCCCCTTTTCAGCCCTTGCGATCAAGGCAGCTATGAGCATTCATGTGCAAGTTTTTGTGTGGACACATTTTCATTTCTCTCGGGTACGTAGCTAGGGGTGGAATGGCTGGGTCCCATGGTAGCTCTATTCTTCACGTTGTGAGGGCAGTCCCTGAAATTTTTGTGTATGTATTTGAGCGTGTGCATTTAAGGATCTGAGTTTTGTTTTCACTTTCGTTTTCTTTTTTTCAATCAGATTCTCCGGTAAGGGTACGTCAGCCCTCTTGACCCTCAGTTCCGTTGACTCCACACGGAGAAGGCCTCACCTTCCTTCCTGTTTTGTTGAGCCGGCATTAAGAGCCCACCCTCTGCCAGGCAGTGTGCCGGGCCTGAGCCTTCAGTTGGA
The DNA here is from genome assembly GCF_024610735.1 of Ursus americanus. Taxonomy (NCBI): domain Eukaryota; kingdom Metazoa; phylum Chordata; class Mammalia; order Carnivora; family Ursidae; genus Ursus; species Ursus americanus. The sequence goes on along the minus strand of NC_142156.1, from coordinate 14,164,711 downwards.
AGCACTTCTTTTGGGAGCAGAGGTGGGAGCCCCCCGGGGTGGGGTTGAGTCGGGAAGGCTTCCTGGAGAAGGGGGTACCAGCTGAATCGAGGGAGAGCCAGGCGGGCCAAGAGGTGGGAAGGGCTGATGAGGAGACAGTGCTTCCCAGTCCCCTTGGCAGGGATGGAGCTGGCGGGAGCTGCCTTTCCTTCCCCTGGTGGCTCAGAGGTTCTAGAAGCACAAGTGCTTGGACATGGTGTCTCTGTAATCCGCCCGCTCATCAGTGTGGCAGATGCGGGCCATTACTCTGATTGCCGCTGAAAGCGATGGCTGGGGCCCAGGGCACGTCTGCGGATTACTCAGCACCCCCGCCCCCCCCACCGGGGAAGTGGGGCCCCTACAGAGGGTCTGCCCCCACACACCCCAGAGGCAGGTGTTCCGCAAGCTTCCCACACAGCCCTGCCAAAATTGTCCTCACGCTATGCGGCAGGCACACACGCACGCGGGCTTGCCATGTCCTCCTGTGTCCCCCCCCCCAGAGCAGCTGGCACGGCCGCTGGGGGGCCCGCGGGTGGGGAGGGGGTCTGCAGGCCCCGGCTGCCCCGCAACCCTGGGGCCCCCTGCTTCTCCCGCCTGTGTGTCCCCGGTTGTCGATGTTTGGGGCGCTCTCTTAGTAGAGGACGGGCAGGCTCTGGTTTCACAGAGAATTTGGAGGGACAAAGCCTCGCAGTGCTTTGCTGGATGCCTGGCCCTAGAGAGTCGTGTGGTTAACATGTTATTTATGGCGCCCTCCTGACTCTGGTCTCATATTAAGCCTCTGGGTGGGGCACTGTGCCTTGACCAATCAATCAACGAACCAACCCTACGGGCTGATGAACCAGGGTTAACCAGCTAGTTTTATGTTCTCGTACAGAGGGCCAAGCATTGTTGTCAAAGCTGTGGGAAATGGGCCAGGCCATCTTTTTTTTTGTATAGCCCCTGTGTGTGTTGCTTTATTCTAGTAACTTTTCATGCGGTGTATTTGCTCGTGACTGTGGGTCTTTTCTTTTTCGTGTTTAAGTTTCGGTAAAAAACATGTAACATAAAATTTACCATCTTACCCATTTTTAAGTGGACTTTTCAGGAGCGTTAAGCGTATTCATCTTGTCATGCAACGGATTGGTGCAACAGATCTCCAAAACTGGCAAAATTGAAATTGTACCCATTAAATAACAATGACCCCCGATCCTGCCTCTCCCACCGCCCCAGCCCCTGGCTACCTCCATTCTGCCTTCTGTCCCTATGAGTCTGACTACTCCTGGGACCTCACAGAAGTGGAATCGAGCAATATGTCTCGTTTTGTGACTCGCTGATTTCACTTAGCGTCATGTCCTTCAGTTTCATCCACAGCGTAGTATGTGACAGGATTTCCTTCTTTTTAAAGGCTGAGTACTGTTCTAGCGTATGGATACGCTATATGTTGTTTATCCGTTTTATCCATCGACGGAGCTTTGGGTTCCTTCTACCTCTTGGCTATTGTGGGTATTGTGGCTGTGAACATGGGTATGGACATTTTAAAAAATTTTAAATTAAAAAAATTTCTAAATTAAAAGAGTGTAGCTACATAATAAAGTTAATAACACTTCTTTGAAATGAATTGATCAAATGAATTTTTGTTGAGGTGTCATTGACGTACAACGTTAGGTTAGTTTCAGGTGTACAACATAGTAATTTGGTATTTGTACATATTGTAAAATGTAATGACCCTTCTCGTAGAAAGTTAAATCTATACAGAGAAGACTGAAGTCCTGTTAGCTACCTTCTCCAATCCCCTCCATGCCAATGACAAAGTAACTGTTACCAGTTGATCAATTTTGACTCTGTCTACCCACATACACACAAATCCGTGCGTATATATGTGCGTGGATGTATATATGTCTTTAGAAAAAATTACACGTGTATGGTCAATTCTGCTCTAATGTGACATCTGCATTCTTAAAATCACTGCACCGTGCAAAATGGCACAAGGAAAACGGGGCTTATGAGAAAAACAGGGCTGAAGGCTGTATTCAAAACTTCAGTGACACATACAAAGTAGGAACCTGATGAGAACAATAGCACTGCTGGATACATTACATGGTTAAGAAATATACAAAAAGCACAATCCATAGGGCGTTTGAGTTTGGAAAAGTCTTGAACCTTTCTGGTGGCAGGGACATTGGAAGGGTTGCAGCTTGTGAAGTCTGTCGAAGTGGTGGGAAGAGATTTGTCCGAAATGGGAAAATTGTAAAGCAGGTGTGGAGGGGTGCGGCTCGGCTCGCAGCACACCCCCGGTGAGGCAGCCGGCTCACCGTCCGGAGGGGTGTTTGTTTTGTGTATGCCTGTGTGTGCAGATCAGCTGGGTGCAATTTTCTGCAATGACCCAGTGTTTTTTGTGGATGAAATCATGCATGAGGAAACACAAAATTTGGTTATGCTCAGATTGTTCCCAAATATATCAATCACATTGGAACAAATTTATGTTTTCAAAACAAACAGAACTGACTACACACACATACACAAACAAAAAAAAGGATACTTGAAAAAAAATGATACTTGTTTGGCGTGCCTGTTGGTATTTTTGCGGAAGTAGGTGCATAATACCACGTGCAGAAGTCTGCAGTGAGTTTTTTGTTTTTTGTTTTTTTTTTTGCTGACAATATTCCTAAGAGGCTTTCCCCTGTTAGTGATGCAGCCCCACCGCGCTGTCTCTGCTGGATAGCGCTCCACTGCGGAACACACTCCTCGCGGTTCCTTCCCCCTGAATGGTCATGGATATTGTTTCTCCTTCCTAATGATCAGCTCTGTAAGTGGATTTGCTGGGTCCCCAGGGACTGTACACTTTATATATTTTTTTCCTTTGAGGATGATATCTTTCATTAATTAAGTATATTCTGGTAAAATGTGCGTAACAAAATTTACCATTTTAACTACATTTTAAGGATATGGCTCAGTGGCGTTAAGTACATGCACTCTGTTTTGCGGTCCTCCGTCTCCGGAACGTGTTCATTATCTCAAACTGGAACTCTGTACCCATTGAGCCACAACTACTACTACTACTTCTTCCTCTTCTTCTTCTTCTTCTTCTTCTTCTTCTTCTTCTTCTTCTTCTTCTTCTTTTTAAGATTTATTTATTTGAGAGAGAGAGCAAAAGCAGAGGGAGGAGGCAGAGGGAGAAGCAGGCTCCCCGCTCAGCAGGGAGCCCCATGTGGGACTTGATCCCAGGACCCTGGGATCATGACTTGAGCCGAAGGCAGACGCTTCACAGACTGAGCCACCCAGGCGTCCCAAGCAACAACTTCTTGTGTTCAACTCCTGGCCCATCACCTACTGCTGTGTGGCTTGGGATAATACCTATGCGTCTCTGAGCCTCGGTTTCTTCATCTGTAAATTGAAAATAAAAATACATAGCTCCTGGATTTGGGCCGAGGATTGCATGGGGTGACACAGGTAATGAGCCCACTGTAGGTTCTTCAAAAGCAGCTTTTATGATCATGGGAAATTGACCATGTGGCCTTTCATGCTCTGCTCGGATTTATCTGACACCCTGTTCCTGTGATTGGGGGTGTCACATAGCATGACTTGCGGGGGTCCGGAGCAGGGGGATGGTGGAGAGTCGGCAGAGCTTCCTGGTGGATGGGACATTCATCACCCACCCTAGTCTCCTAGTTAGTACTTCAGAAGCAAAGTTCCAGGCCCCTCCCTCTTCGCCCCCTGCCCCAGTCCAGGGCCCAGGCCAGCCCTTGAGGCTCTTGGGAGTGACCCATTTTCAGCCTCGGTCACTGCCAGCCTGCCCGCTGGGGCTGCCAGTTGCAATGTGCACGGTAGCAAGTGCATTGAGGTCATGGAGCAGATGGCAGGAGGCTTCCGTTGAGATCTGCCAGGCTGCGTTGGAACCAGTGACCCAGAGGCAAACGCATGCACATCACCCTTTCCCCTCCTTCGGTCTATAACCCTGGGACCTCGCCCCTTTCCAGTGCCAATTCAGGCTTCCCCCCAGGGAATCCCAGTGTCCTTTCAGGGTTCCTGGGATCCAGAGAGTAGGAAGGAAAGCCTTCCACGGGCAGCAGCCACCTCCCAGCCCCGCAGCTCCTGGCCCCACCTTATTCAGGAAGCTCAGAGCCCCTTGATCTCTTCATCTCATTAATTTGATGCCCTCCTGGGGGGTATCATTATCCCGTTTTATAGATGGAGAAATAGAGGCAGGAGGAGGGTGGCTCAGGGACCCGTAATGCCTGTGTGTGTCAAAGGAGTTTATGTGGCCACTGCTTAAACACACCGCTGAGTGCATGGGGCACAGGGACTATTAGCTGCATTCAATCAAGTAAAAAGAACCACAAAAACATTGCTCTTAAAATGTACTTCAAGATGTCGAAGCATTTTTCCACCTTGTAATCTCGTAGCACCGCAGCTTTGTGTTTCACGGAAGTCTGGGAGAATCTGAAGGAAGCCGGGATATGTCTTGCTCTTGACTTTTGTCTCCAGGGCCTAAAGCAGCACGGGGCACATTGCAGACACTCAGAAAATACTGAATGAATGAATGAATAAATGAATGAATGAATGAATGAATAAATGAATGAATGAATTGCTAAAGCTGTGGCCAAGTATCTCTAGCTCGATGTGATTTAAATAGGGGAAATTAAAAGAGAAAGAAGCATTTTCTCATGCTCTTAATCTTAAGGAAGTTAGCTGTTCCCATCCTACAGATGGGGAAACTGAGTTATGGTTTTCAATAGGTGGGTGGTTTACACAAAATCCGAGGAAGCACAACTCTTGACATAGAATGCTCCTGGTAGACTCGGCACAGCCTTGAGACAAGGGCCGGATGGGTGTGTAGTGGAGGGCAGTCAGGGCTGGAAGAAAATCCCCAGTATTGCACATCCCGCCATCACCTAACCGCCCAGGCCTCAGTGCCTTGCTCTACAGGTCAAGATTGAGACAATAGCACCGAACCTTTATTCTGTGCCGGGGAAGTGCCTGGCACATGGGAGGCATACAAGTCCTGCTAGTTCAGAGGAGTCTGAATGCCGGATGGGAGCTGGGGCCGTTCGGGGTTATGACCATGAGATCTTCTGCAGAGTGAGGCGGAGGGCGCTTTTATGAGCGGTCCTCCCGGGGAAGGCCCAGCGAGCTGGTAATCCGAGGCTAATGATAGTGCCGATTAATCACAGCTTGGCTTTGCAGCCCTACTTTCATGTAGACGGATCCCCAGGCCTTCTCCAGCCACTGGCTAAGGCCAGGACCTGACCCAGCTGCAGCCTAATAGTGCTCCTTCTTTTATAGACTGCCTTTCATCCGGCATCAGGGAGGCCTTAATAATCATGATCTCTGCCCCAGGCTCCGCCCCAGCTTGAGGTGTAGTGGCCACGTGATTAACCTTGGTATTTTCCATCCTAGGAGATGACCGAGGGCACCGGAGGAGCTCGGGAACCTGCTCCAGGCTCTGCCACAAGCCAGACCCAGAGTCTAGCCCCCAAATCAGCTCCTTCTGATGCCCAGCCTCCTCCTCCGTTTCTTAGGTGTGCCCCTGGGAGGTGGAGAAGTGGCAGCTGTTTGCTCTTTTAAACATACATGATTTTATACGTAAGCATGACTGTTGAGTGTTTTTGGGTTTTTTTTAGAGATCGAAATAGCTTATTTAATTGCTTCCCTGTTGATGCATCTTCTTCCCTCTAGTAGATTTAAATTTCTCTGGGATTGGGGATCTTGTTTGTCTCACTCGCCTCTGTATTGCTGACATCTGGAAGTGTGACCAGCACACAGCAGGTGTTTAATGAGCCCCTGGAATCAGGAAGGAGTAAATGCAATATACACCTGACTAGGGGCCAAGCCATTGACCATGGGGAGCCTTAAAGGAGCAGAAAGCATCTGAGACAGGGTTTGGAGGATGAGGCGTTCTCAGCCAGAAGCATGCATCCTGGGTGGAGCAGAAAGCATATCCGGAGACATGGAGGAAGATCTGCGAGTGCGTGGAGTTTAGCAGATGCGAGAAGGTCCCAGCATCGGGCAGGATGGAAATGTGGCTCTAAATCTCTGTGAGGCCCTGATTCTTTGGTGGGGATCTTGGAATTTGCTTCGGAGGTGACATGGAATAGCATCACCATCACCATCATTTCAGCAACACCTCTTGGGCTAGGGTGGTGTTGGCGCCTTGGGGCCCCCAGCAGCGGCCAGGAGAGAGGTGCTGAGGCTCTGAGCGGAAGGCGCTGGCCTTGGGAAGGGGCTTGGTGGGCAGGGGACAGAGTTGGATCTATGATAGAGCTAACTAGGTGTCTCCAACCTTTGTAAAACCCGAATCAGTCCATGCAAGTGGGGACCCACCCTGCTGTGATCTCAGGAGCCACCTGCTTGCGACTATCTCGTTTCCCCTACTCTATGGGATTAGAAACACTAGTTGGTGACTTTTCCAAATTCCATTGCCTTTCAAAGAAAGATCTTTTGTGTGTGTGTGTGTGTGTGTGTGTGTGTGCGCGCACACACGCTCTTGTCAGGCACTGCCTCTCTTAGCACTGGTGAGAAAGAAAAGATTCCTTCTTTATCTTTCATTTTTTGGCATTGAGCCCCAAGGCCATAGGACAATGGCATTCTTACCACGAGCTGGAAAGAGATGGGATTCCGGAATTCTGGCTTTACCTCTGCTTGATGTCTGCAGGCTCACATCCCGTCCCTGGGTCTCAGTTTCTCCATCTATAATGGGCCATCACTCATTCTCTAAAGTGTATTCTATGGAATGGTTATTCTGATAGATACTCCATTAAAAAGAAAGGAAGAGGGTTGTTGGTCTATGTTGGGGACACGGTGCATCTGCTGTTTTTCCCACTGAAGATTGTCAAAGATCATCAGTGTATTAGAGGCTCCCAGAAATCTTATAGCCAAGGAACCCTGTTTAATTTTAAGTCACTGTTTCCGTAGTGGTGGGACAGACAGACCTCAGTGATGACAGAACTCTGAAATCCTACAGGGCTCTGGTTTTGAGAGGATCTGGTTGTGTCTAGAATGTTCCTTCAGTTTGAACAAGCTGAGATTCCATGAGCAGTGGGACTGAACTTCTGTTGGTTCTCTTTTGCCTGAGGTTTCCACAGGGAACAGACTAGCCTTGAGGGTCTGTCTCTCCCCAAACCCCAAGAATTCATTACCAACCGTCCACATATGCATCCATCCATTTAGAACATCTATCCATCCATCCCTCTAACATACCTCTCTAACATCCATTCCTCTAACATAACACTGAGCTAGGCACTAGGCATATGCAATGAACATCTAGGGCCAAGGAGGAAAGTGAGGTTTTCTCATATTTCCCCATTCCAGAATCTCTTGGTTTCTCTCTTGATATCTCAACTATGAGTGTTCTTATCAGCCCAGATCTCTTCGGGATGAAAATGAAAGATTGTGTTCCAATATGAAGTTTTCTCCGATAGGGCTCCGTCCTGTCCATATTATTCCCATATTCTCCCAACATCTGATAACAACTTTCCTTTCACAAATCACTAAGAATGGGGGCTGTTATTTGAAAAATAATTCCATGGTGATCAAATTTGGAATTAAAGAAAATCCAAAAGGGTTTTTTTTTCTGCCTGCAGATCTTTTCAGAGCCTTTAATGTATTAATGTTTAATAGGAATCCTTACAAAGGGAGGTGTCAAGAATGCATAGTTGATCATGCAACATTTTCCTCCTTAACAGAGTATCAGAAGTCCATTTTTGGAAACTCTGTATTCCTAGGATTATTTAGATGTCTAGTGCCTATTTCTTGTGTTTTTACCCTTCCTCATTCACCGGTAAGAAACTCTGCTGAGAGCAAAGACCAGCTTTATAATCCCGTTGTGTTTTCTTCCAGGGCTATTAGTTCACAAAACCACTTATTAAGGGTGCTTTTCATGGGCCATGTTCACGACTAATTATTTCTTCACTACATTGCACATTTCTTTTCCTTCCTTCCTTCCTCCCTCCCTCTCTCCCTCCTCCTCCTTTCCTTCCTCCCTCTCTCCTTCCTTCCTTCCTTCCTTCCTTCCTTCCTTCCTTCCTTCCTTCCTTCCTTCCTCCCTCCCTCCCTCCCTCCCTTCCTTCCTTCCTCCCCCCCCTTTCTTTGCTACTCTATATCTAAATACGTTTCTTATTTGGGAGGAATTCCAAAATAATAGGGACGTGGTCCCCATCACCCTCTACACAAGTCGGGGTGGGAGGCAGTTTCCTTTTCCCCATTCCCGAGAAGCTAGGATTCGGTGAAGTGATCACTGATGTGCACACTAGACATTCCCGCCCAGCACAGGAATTCTGGAACAACACTGACACTATTGAGTACTTACTCCAGGGGTGGTGGGTGAGAGCTGCCACATTCTGACTTGGCTATTACTCTACTGAAGCACTGTTTGGGGTTTTAGCCTCCCAGCCTCCCTTGTGTCTTACCCACCGTCCTTGCAGATATTCTGAGCGATCGGCATTTCCGAACATATATTTTCTGCTTCAGTTGGCGCTAGTTGTTTGGAACCGAGAATACTGACTGCTCTGTCAGACCCGAGCATCCATCCCCATCCCCATCCATCCATTTAGAACATCCATCCATCCATCACCTGCCCATCCGTCCCTCTAACATAACACTGAGTTAGACACTAGGCATATGCAAAGAAGCAGGAAACAACAAAACCAGATGCCATATTCAAATCTGGGAATCTGAGGGGAGTTTCACAAAGGAACAATGAATAAAAGTGTGGTCAGTGTTGAGGAAGAGAAATGGTACAGTATCTCAGGACTGGGAATAGTACCACCATGAGGCTTGAGGTTATGAGGGGAGGAAGCAGTTTTCAGAATCTGGAGACAGTGTGGTGAGGCCTCCTGCCAGCAGCTGTGGGCTTAGGTAGAGAGACACAGTTAACCTGTGGTGACCTGGCCGGGGGTGGGGGACTTGTCAGCACACTCCTCCCTCCCTCTGATCTCCTGCCAGTGCAAGAGATAACACTGAGTTAACGTATACAGGTCAGCCTCCCAGTCACAGAGCAGGACGGAGAAGGGTTAGAGTGGATCCGGAGAGCCACACGAAGACCCCCAGTATGTCAGTGCGAGGAGGATCACGTCACTTCTCTGTTCAAATCTTTTTTGTAGAGTCTATGAGTTACCCAGTATCCCCAACATTTATTTTCTGCCTCAGTTAGGGTCAGTTGTTTGCAACCAAGAATCTTGACTGCTCTGGCAAACACATCCATCCATCCATCCTTCCATCCATCCACCCATCCATCATCTATCCATCCATCTATCATCTATCCACCCATAACCATCCATCCCATCCACCCACCTATCCATCTTCTATCTATCCATCCATCCACCCATCCATTCATTATCTATCCTTCCATCCATCCATCATCTATCCATCCATCCATCATCTATCCATCCATAACCATCCATCCCCTCCACCCACCCATCCATCTTCTATCCATCCATCCATCCATCCATCCATCCATCCATCCATCATCTATCCCCCCATCCACTCAACCAACCATCCATCCATCATCTATCCATCCATCCATAACTATCCATCCCATCCACCACCCATCCGTCACCCATCCATCCATCCCATCCACTCAACCATCCATCCATCCATCCATCCATCCATCCATCCATCCATCCATTCATCATCTCTCCATCCAACACCATCCATCACATCCACCTACCCATCCATCTTCTATCTATACATCCATCCATAACCATCCATCCCATCCACCCACCCATCTGTCACCCATCCATCCATCCCATCCACTCAACCATCCATCCATCCATCCATCCATCCATCCATCCATCCATCCATTCATCCATCTATACATCCATCCCATCCACCCATCCCATCCACCCATCCATTCAAATATCCATCCACTTCAAGTGGATTTATACTACATTCAGATAAAAGCTAAATTATTCATGGCCTACAAGGCCTTTCATGACTTGCACCCTCCCCCCATTACCCACCTGTCTTCATCTCCCCTTCTCTTCTCTACTCCAGCCACACTGGCCTCCATGCTCCACTCTAGGTAAACGCCTCAGGACCTTTATGCATGATGTTCCCTCTCCTTGGAACACTTACTTATCCACTTGGCTTTCTCCCTCCAAGTTTTTACTCAGACGTCTTCTTTGTCCACTTTTCAACAAATGGCAACTTCTGTCTGCCACTGTCCCTTATTTTCCTCTTTGGTACTTTTCACTATCTCACATTCACAATTCCAGAATGAAGGGATTTTTGCTCTTTTGTTTATTGGTGTATTCTTAGTGCTCCAAAGAATCCCTGGCACATAGAAGGTGTTGGTTACACATTCGTTGAATAGATACATGAAAGTGTGGAAGCAGCTCCGTGAGAGTTTCCAGCCTGCTCTGAGAGGGGAATTCAGTCCAGCTGTGAGTTTGTGCAAACTCATTTCAGCCCTAGCGTTGCCCAGGCTGGAACTCCCGTGTAAGAGTTAATATGCTGCACATGCCCTTAGGAAATGTCCTGAACTTTCCATACAAGCCGTGGACTTGGCTCTCGGTGACTTCTTGTCCTGCTTAGGAAAACCTGAGGGCAAGGGAGGGAAAAAATGAACACTTCACACATTTCATCTTCAAAGCACTTAATAAACGCTCAAGTAATTAATTCCCCTGGCTCTCTGGGAAGTGGATTTTATTGTCTCAGTTCTGGCAGTGGGGAAATAAGTGTGCTGAGAAGTTCCATCATTTTCCCAGGCCCGTGGAGTGAGCTGCGAGTGGTGTCAGAATTGCATTGGCATGCTTTGAGTTTCTGGCCGGGAGGCCTCCTCTTTCCCGGCCGGTGGGCAGGGGAGTGGGAGCAGCCGGGAAGTGGTGGCGTAGCCATCTTGGAAGATGGCGTTCTTCCATTTTCAGAGAATTTTGGGAACTGGGCACTCGAGGGCTGCAAAAACATGGGAACCCCCTTGGACCTGTCTTGCTTTCTAATGTTTCAGGTCTAGTCTGAGGCTTAGGTATAAACTTCAAGAAAACCCAAGGACCTGAACTTTTCTCAATGCGGGCCATGGCAAAATAGGAAATAAGTAAAGGACTGGCTTTGGTTATGCCTGGCTAATCAGAGTCCTGCCGTAGTCTTCACGCCTGTGCTCCACGCTGTCCTTTTATTCCTTCTCCAGCAAAACTTACCTATCTGATCTCCCTCAGTGTCGGCCTTCTACTCCCTTGGAGAGAGGCCAGCAAAGAGGATAAGTACTTTATATGAATGATATTGAGGCGTGCTCCAAGGAGTTAACATTCTTACCAGCTAATTAGCTCCGTGCCAATATTTCTCTAGAGGCTTTGCAGTGAAAGTTGGAAGACTTGAGTTTTACGTTCTGCTACTCACTGGCCATGTACCAAGCTGGGTCTTGGTTTTCCCGAATATTGAATAAAAATAGTAACAACAGCATTTATAAGTGCTTACCAGGTATCAGACACTGCTCTATGTGCTTTAACTGTATTGTCTTCTTTGAACCTCACGCCTCTGTGAGGCAGGAACTATTTTTCTTCCAATTTTATCCGTGAGGAAACTGAGCACAGAGACGTTCAGTGATTGGTCTGAGACCCAGAGCTGGCAGGGGTCAGAGGTGTCAGAACTGAGGCAGCGTGGCTCCAGAGTCTGCACTTATAACCACAAGAGTGGGGGGATTGGCTTGAACCAGACGTGGGAGCAGACTTAGGTGCAAAAGTCTGTTCCAGTGTCGTTTGTATTGAAATAACCCTTCCCCCCAAAACAGTGATAAAAGCTGAACAGAAAACCATGAAACAGCTATTTATAGCAATTGGAATGCACCAACACAGAATTTGGGGGGCATATGATACAAGGACGAAGGGAAGCACACTGAGATCTTCACCTTGCTTGCAGCCTTTTCTCTAGAGACGTAGGCTAATCCATGATGCCGGGGAACAGAAGGTGAGCACAAAATGTCCATCTGTCTGGCAGGGCGGGAATACAAGACGTTGGACTTTGGGGCTTCCAAAGTGGCTGGCACTTGAGAGACATGTTGTGGAGAGGAGGGAACCGCAGAGATGGGAGCCCAAAAATACGGGTACAGTTCCTCCTTGAGATACTTGCTGAATGTGGAGCAAGTCTTCCAGAAACTCAAGAGGCGGAAGCACATGGGAGGCCGAAGAACTGAGCAGGAAGAACAGCAGACGTTGGGTTTTGCGGAGACAGAGGTTGGAGACCAGCTCTCTACAGAATCAACACGTGCGGTCTGTCTGCCTTCAACACTCTCTGAAGGAAGTTAATCCCAGCCTGAGCCTCAGCCGTGTTTTACACACTATGTCCAACATACAACCCGAAATTGAGAAGTATGCTAAAAAGGGACCAAGTGACCGAAATCAAGAGGAAAAACAGCCTTATAATACACACAAACCCACAGGGAGTTAAGATAATGCAGCAATCAGGCCGGCAAACAAAGGCGTATACTTAACAGGGAAATCATGCCGCAGGGACTTCAATAGTGAATATGTTTAATAACGACACTACAGATCAAAGACTGGTATCCTAGATCTACAGAGAACTTCTCAAACTCAAAACACAAGAAACAAATAAACAAATCATAAAATGGGCAGAAGATATGAACAGACACTTTTCCAATGAAGACATACAAATGGCTAACAGACACATGAAAAAATGTTCAACATCATTAGCCATCAGGGAAGTTCAAATCAAAACCACACTGAGATACCACCTTACGCCAGTTAGAATGGCAAAAATTGACAAGGCAAGAGACAACAAATGTTGGAGAGGATGTGGAGAAAGGGGATCCCTTCTACATTGTTGGTGGGAATGCAAGCTGGTACAGCCACTCTGGAAAACAGTGTGGAGGTCCCTTAAAAAGTTAAAAATTGAGCTACCCTATGATCCAGCCATTGCACTACTGGGTATTTACCCCAAAGATACAGACGTAGTGAAGAGAAGGGCCATATGCACCCCAATGTTCATAGCAGCATTGTCCACAATAGCTAAATCATGGAAGGAGCCGAGATGCCCTTCAACAGATGACTGGATTAAGAAGATGTGGTCCATATATACAATGGAATATTACTCAGCCATCAAAAAGAACGAGTTCTCAACATTTGCTGCAACATGGACGGCACTGGAGGAGATAATGCTAAGTGAAATAAGTCAAGCAGAGAAAGACAATTATCATACAGTTTCTCTCATCTATGGAACATAAGAACTAGGAAGATCAGTAGGAGAAGAAAGGGATAAAGAAAGGGGGGGTAATCAGAAGGGGGAATGAAGCATGAGAGACTATGGACTCTGAGAAACAAACTGAGGGCTTCAGAGGGGAGGGGGTGGGGGAATGGGATAGGCTGGTGATGGGTATTTAGGAGGGCATGTATTGCGTGGAGCACTGGGTGTTATACGCAACTAATGAATCATCGAACCTTACATCAAAAACCAGGGATGTACTGTATGGTGACTAACATAATATAATAAAAAAATTATTATAAAAAATAAAATAATAAAATATGCCAAATTTAAAGAGAAATCTATTAAAAAAATCTATTAAAAAAGAAGGGAAATTATTGACCTGAAAAAAAAAATAACCTCTGAAATGATAATTGCATAGATGGTTCTCCTAGTTGATTAGAGGCAGTAAGAGAGAAGATTCGTGAACCGAGCAGAAGCTCGGTGGAAAACAAACACGCAGGATCAGAGCCGAGAGAAATAGTGATGAATAACCAAAAAAGAGCATAAGACACAGTGAAGAGATCTAAGATATGTGCAATTGGAATCCCAGAAAAGACACAGGATGGGGCAGAAGCAACATTTGAAGGAATATCATATTTTCAAAACTGAGAAAGACGTGAAGCCCATTTGAGAAGCTCTGTGAAGCCAGAGCTCATTAAACACAAGAAATCCCATTAGGTATACCATAATGAAACTTCTTTGCCTTTAGTTAAAGGCGAAGAGAGTATCTTAAAAGCAATCAGGAAGTAAAAGATACATTACCTTGAAAGGGGCAGCAGTGAGGCTCATGGCTGACTTTCCAAGGACACAAAAACCGACCCTGATCAAATGTTATCGGGGATCCTCATCGATGCATTGTGAAAGGTACCAGGCTCAGATTGAGCGCCTCTGAAAAGCACGTGCTGATCGATTAGCAATGTCTGCCGTGTGCGTGAAAGGGAGGAGTGGCTGCACCCATGGCACCTGCTGGCTTTGGCTTTGATGTCTGTTGAGAATTCTTCCCCGTGGGTCATCACAGAGTGCCTACTCATTGCAAATCACTTTTCTGGTACCGGGAGGAATACAGAGATTTAAATAAGATTCCAGCTCAGTTGTAAGCCCAAGAAACAGAAGTCTGGGCTACAGACAGCTTTCAGTTCATATACTAGTAAATTCTGTTACTAGCTGTGTGACCTTGAGCCTGTCCCTTTACCTGCTCGAGCATCTGTTTCTTCAATTGTAGATTCAATAAGCATCCTTAATTCACAATGTTATTGGAGTTTTGAGTGAATGAATGATTGGAAAGCATAAAACATAGCGTCTGAAACACGGTAGGTCCTTAAAACCAGCAGCTACTGTTCTTACTTTCCACTCGGGGACTGTGAGTCCCCAGCTGGCTGCTGAGTTCTGCTGCTAACAAGGAGCACTTTTTTCCCCGGCTTCTTCACTAGCTCTGGAAATGTATCGTTCTTACCATTGAAGGGGCTTTGAGAATGATTGAATGAGGCATCTGACTGACTGTTTTCCTTTGACTCCTGGAGTTTCTAAAGGGTCTATGGCACATCCTTGGGGGAGAGACATTCACAGGGACTGCGTTTCCCTCCGTGAATTTCAGATGTCCTCCCCTGGGGACATGTTGGGTCAGGCCAGCAGTAGCCACATGTCCCAAGCTTTTTTCATCCAGGACACACTAGTGGCTCTTTCAGGATCCGGAAGGATGCTTCATGCCTGAAACCCATTGGGTTATCACCCAAGTGAGTTTTAGTTCATTCCTATCCCCGTCTATACCACTCCTACTTCAACTACTTGTGCTGTGGCCGTTCACAGTTCCACTTTCCACCTTACAGGTGAAATATTGACCTAAGAGGTGGCAGCAGGGCATCAAGTTTCCCCAGGGTCCTGGCGAGTTTGTGGGCAAACCGGAAGTTCGGTCATGTCCTCAGAGCAGAAGGAGAAAATGCCCAGGTGCTTGGGTTACTTAGAGAAAGAATCCTAGTCTAGATGAACAAGAGGTGTCTTTGGGTCACATCCTGGCTCTGCTAATGGCCAAGTGACAGTTGGAAACGTCAGTATCCTGGGTTTTGCCAGTTTTCCCTGCCTATGAAATTAGGTTAACAATGGCACGTCATTGTGAGAAATATCAAAGATGCACATTGAGTGCTTAGCACAGCACGGGGCCATATTTTTGTTATTAGTCAACTTTGCATGTTCAGGGATCTGGGAATCCCTGCCTCTGGAAGGCCTCCCCCCCCTACCCCCACCCCATGTGCTCTTACCAAAGCATACATTCATTCCCTGCCTTGTAGGGACTTGATGTAAACCCACCCACTTTCCTGTGAACAGAAAATGCTAACACAGTGTTTTGGCCCTGGGAGCTGGTTCTGTCAAGAGTGGTAAAATTGTTGTGGTTAAGCCCCTAGAATTGTTTGGGAGGACTGAGAGGTCTTTGGGGGAGCCAATGGGGAGTGGCTGGGCAGACCTCAGAATGTAGCAACAGGAAAGCTATGCCAGCAAATCACAGGATCCAGCTGAATCTGGGTGAGCTCGGCCTCGGGGGGTGGGGTGGGTTGGGGCCCAGGAGGTCAAGGAGAATGGTTCCTCGACCGTTTAGGGGCTGGGGTCAGCCTCTGTGCTTGCAACTGGTACACAAGCCTGGGTGTGGCAGAGAGGGCCGGGGGTCCGGCAAAAATGTGTGACCTCTCACCGTTCCCTTAGTGAGGATTTGTCACTTGGAGGTGACTGCACAGGCCCCCCTGTAGCCAGGGAGGGCCGTGGGACTGGTCCTGCCCATGCAGTAGAAGCAGGTGTGTCAGTCCTGGGCCAGAGATTTTTAAAAAAGTGGTGGGACTTCATCATGTTCTCTTTCCCTGCGGGGTGATTGGCTGCAGAGGACCCTGAAGTCCTCAGGGGACGGGGAGGTAGGCCCATGGGATGTAACACGTCTGGGTCTCTTAGTCATCATGTGGAGCACTACCCACTGGACCTTCTTGTAAACATAAAAATGAAATTTCCATAGAAGGTTTTGCTTCTTGTACCAGCTTAGGTATCCTTAAATTCAACAGCTACTTAGCCCTTCTGCTCACTAAGACTCTGGGCCTCTGGAATGGCAGTTCTAGTGCCCCCCCCCACTTCCATTCACCAACTATATTTTGACCCTTTAAATTTGAATGAATAAAAATGCTGACCACGCCAGATGTCAATGAAGAGGAGGAGGACTGGGAACTCTCATACGCTGCTATAGGGAAAGTCAAGTGGTACAACCTCTTTGCAAAACAAGTTGGTAGTTTCTGGAAGAGTTAACCATACACCTACGCCGTGATCCAGTCATTCTGCTTCAAAGTATTTACCCAAGAGAGAGGAAGCCATCTGTGCAAACAAAGACTTGCACACAGGTGTTCACAGCAGCTTCATTACTAGTCACGAACTGGACATGGATTCCCCAGTATCCCCCAAGGCCCTGCTTAATGTCCTTGCCACAGTTTCCATGAGATGTCCTAGAAAACTCTTCTCTTTAGGCTGCACTCTGCATTGAATTCTTTAGAAAAATCCTGCATCTGGCTGCTTGTCTCCAATTCCATCTTGGACACTGACTCTAGTCCAAGCCACTGGCATCTCGCAAAGACAATGACCACAAGCTCCTCTCTGGTCTTCATGCCCTTCCATCTTTCCTCCTCTCCATTCCTTTCTCCACACAGTGGCCAGAGAAGTCTCTTTAAAAACAGATCCAATCCAGCTATTGCTTCCCAGTATACTTAACATCAAATCCAAAGTCCTTACCGTGAACCTCAAGGCGCCGGGTAATCTGACCACTGACTCCTTGGCTCCTTCCACTCCTTCCTTGACCGCTGGTTCCAGCCACACTTGTCTCCTTACTATTTCTCAAGTATGCCAGACTCCTCTCTTCCTTAATGAAACCATGTGCTTGCCATTCTCGTTCTTTCTAACATGGTTCCTGCAGGATTTGCATGTAACTTCTTAATGGTCTCTGCTCAGATATCCACCTACCCAGGGAGGTGATCTCTGGACACCCCCATAAAATAACCTTCCACTCACCTCTGTTTCTCTACTTTAATTTTCTTCATAGCATTTATCACTATCTATAGTTATTCCATTACTTTTTTATTGCTGTGTAAAATAACACCACTAACTTTGTGGCTTAAAACAACACACATTTATTGTCTCATAGCATCTGTGAGCCATGAGTCTGGGCATCACTTAGCTGAGTCCTGTGCTTGAGTCTAAAGGTCTGCAGTCAAGATGTTGGCTGGGCTGTGTCCTCACCTGATGGCTTGACTGGGTAAGGATCCAATTCCAAGCTCACCAAGGTTATTGGAATAATCCATTTCCTTGTAGTCATTGGAGTGAGGGCCCTGGCTTCTTGCTCAATGTCAACTGGAGGCCACTGTCAGCTCCTAGGGATTCTTAGAGGCTGCTTGTAGTTGCCTAACGTGGCTGCTTACTTCATCAGTCCAGCAAGGAGGGTCTTGAGAGAGAGTTGGCCAGCAAGATGGAGTCTTACTAAGGTCACAGAAATGACATCCCGTCACTGCTGCCATATTGTATTGGTTAGAAACGAGTCATAGGTCTCACTCATACTAAAGTGGGGGGAATGGATGACACAAAGCTATGAATGCCAGGAGGCCAGAATCATGGAGAGGGTAACTTAGAGTCTGTCCATCACAATTATATTCCATATTTCTTTATTGGTTGGTTTATCATCTGGCTCCCTCACTAGACCATAACCTCCCAAAATACAGAAACTTACTCAGTCTTGTTTGTGACTATAGCCCCAGCACCTGGGACAATCACAGACACACAGTAGGTGCTTAAAATATATTTCTTGAATGAATAAATGAAACTTATTTTAATTGAGCTAGCTGAGTGAAGTTTTGTCCCTTGAAATGAGCAAAATGCCATGTGGAAACAGTGCTTTGAGGTTTAAAATGAGGTATCAGTGAAAGTGGTTTGTAAACTGTAGAACATTCTGTAAGTGCTAAGCACTCTTCTTACCGTGGTCTTACCAGTTCATCTCCTTGGAAAATATTTATTTATTTTTTAAAAATTAGTGTTGTCTACCAATTATTTCTCATTCTCTTCCTTGTTGGGCATGTGGTGGGACAGATTTCCAGTCTCTTCAAGTGGTCACAGGACCTGCCTTGGCCATGGAAATGCAAGTGGATGGGATGCGTGTCACTTGGGGAGGGAAGCTTTGAGAGCAGGCGTGCGTGATGACTCTCTCCGTTCCCCTCTGCCGTGGTGACCCGCAGTGTATCTGGTAGTGACTTCTTGCTTCTTACTTCCTGTCTCAGCTTGGGTCCGTGAATGTGGATGATGCAAAGCAGAGTTCCCAGCTGATTCCCAGAGAAAACACAAATAATGCAAGAAACAAACCATTGATGATGTAACCCACAGGGATTTGGGGGTTGTTTTGACTGCAGCACAGTCTGGCCCCTCACGACCGATACAGTCACCAACCTTCCTCAGACGATCGGCTCCTTCCTGCTGAGCACACCAGTGAACACGGGAGTAGTGGTTTGATGAAAAAATCCGTGTTTGTCTTTGCGAGTGTGAGTTCACTTTGTTCGTGGTATCTTTTTGTTGTTGTTGTTTTTAAGATTTTATTTATTTGAGAGAGTGAGAGAGAGAGCACACGAGTGGGGATGGGGGGGAGAGTTAGAGGGAGAGGAAGCAGCAGACTCCCTTCTGAACCAGGAGCCGTATATGGGGCTCGATCCCAGGACCCAGAGATCACACCCTGAGCCGAAGGCAGATGCTTATTAACAACTGAGCCAGCCAGGCGCCCCTGTTCATGGTATCTTTTTTTTTTTTTTTAAAGATTTTATTTATTAATTTGACAGAGATAGAGACAGCCAGCGAGAGAGGGAACACAAGCAGGGGGAGTGGGAGAGGAAGAAGCAGGCTCACAGTGCAGGAGCCTGATGTGGGGATCGATCCCAGAACGCCGGGATCACACCCTGAGCCGAAGGCAGACGCTTAACCGCTGTGCCACCCAGGCGCCCCTGTTCATGGTATCTTAACATGTGTGGTCGGTTACATGGCCTCAGTGTAGACTGGTTTTATTACTCTGAAGAACGACTGCCTGTCTCTTTGCCCCTGCCTCCTTCCCAAAGTCAATTCCAAGTGTCTTCACGATGGTCATAGTAACCCTCTTGCTTCCAACGCCAGAGCCTGCTACTTGTATATCCCCAAGCAACATCCTTGAATTTCAATGCTTAAAGCAATTCCCAAGGACACCCTGCGTGCCCCTCACAGAATTTCTCAGGCATCACTCAGCATTTTAAGACCATCCCAGATGTCACACCATTTTTCAGCTAAAGCTCCAGTTGTCCAACAAATGGAATGTAACACTATTTCAACAGAGTGGTGGGCCGGGAGACCGGACCCTGCAAACCTCAGTTAATACCATTTCCCCCCGATCCTGTATCGGGGAACCTGCAGGAAACTCACACTAATGATTGTGTTGTACCTGCAATTTCTGGGTCCTGCCCCTTTCTCCTGTCACTTTCTCCTCATGCTAATTCCTGTCTTCATAAAGCCATGCAAACCACCCAGTTCTCTTCCCAGAATGCAGTTTTCCAAGAAACCCGGCTTGGGATCAGTCAACCCCAAAATCATCCGAAAGCTCATCATGGGGGCCGGCTGGGGGATAAGAATGACCCTTTCTCACTGTGGCCTTTGTGATGAATCCACCAGATTCATAAATTCATATATGTATTATCCACACGTCCATTTTCATATCAATAGAAAATGCTTTCCAGATGTGTGTTAGGGGTGCTAGGCTTCGTGCTGCTGACTTTTTATTTTCTGCTAGGTCTCTGCCCGGCCCGGCACATAGCCTCGTGTTTTTATATCAAAAAGATGGGTTGTACCTGGTTAATAAGCCGGAGGAATTCACAGCAACCTGAAGGAGCTGAAGGAATGTGGTTTTCAGATCCGATTAGAGAGATGTGCGTGGGTCCCCAGGCTTCTCAGGTTCGGTTGCCCCAGCCTACAATGTCACTCATTGTCTTCTGGGCCGTGTGCTAAATGATTCAGGTTTCTACATCCTCCCTCCCCTGCCCCCGCCCCCACAACCCCAGAGCACATCCAGAGGGGAGGTGATCACTCCCCTTTCTCGGTTGGTTTTGGATCTTCTGCTGTTTCTGCAAATGTTCTTTGTGGTGGCCTTTGTAGGGGCACGGAGAAAGAAGCCCCAGGTTTGAGTCTTTCCTGGGGAAGCCCAAATCCTCACGTTTGAAGAACCTTTGCTTTTTGCTCGTGGGTGACGGAGAGAGTTCTGGAACATGAGCTTTAGAGTCAGAATTCTGGTCTGGCCACTTACCAGGCTGTGTGACCTTGGGCAAGCCCGTGGATGTCTCTGAGCCTCCAGTGGCTCATCTGGATACCGTAGATCTTAATACCTCATATCTCCTGGGTTATCGTGAGGTTGAAACAAGATGATGCATGCAAAGCTCTTAGCATAGAGTCTGGCAGATAGCAAATCCTTGATAAATAGTAGTTAATATTACTTCCATTATTGCTACTACTGTTGTAATAATTGAATGTAAGCCTGGACCCACATTGATTTTCCCATGGTGGTCCACTGGTCTATAAAGAAGTGTGAACAAAATGCCTTCCTGAAGTCCTCCCTGGCCCCACCTTAAAGTTGAGCCAACATCAGTGACTTTGAACTCTAGGTAATTTTTCTTTTCTTTTCTTTTTGCAAGGATCCATGCTGATTAGGGGCAGACTCAGATCAGGGGTTTAAAGTAAGTCCTGAGCTCTGGAGCCAAAGCTGGCTAAAGTCTTTTCTTTGATGTGTGCCTTCCTCTTTGCCCAGGGTGGGCTTCAGCTGGGCACAGAGTAGGCACTCAGTTCACATGTGTTGAGTGAGTGGTTGGAGAGGGGACTTAGCAACTCGTCATCCTAGAGGAAGCAATAACGCGATAATGGTAATGACATTGGTATGGACTATTTTCTGGGTGTTTAAGGCCTCTGTGCCAGGCAGCAGGCTAGAGTACGTGAGCTTTTTCATCTACTACTCACGGAATACTCTGTGGGGTAGACACTTCAAAGCCCTTTCGAGAGATACGGGTGTTGAGATTTAGCCTGAGACCTCGTGCTGGTGAAGGGTAGAGCCTG
Source organism: Ursus americanus (assembly GCF_024610735.1). Lineage (NCBI taxonomy): Eukaryota > Metazoa > Chordata > Mammalia > Carnivora > Ursidae > Ursus > Ursus americanus. The sequence goes on along the minus strand of NC_142156.1, from coordinate 14,143,402 downwards.
GGTTTGGGCCCAGGGGATCTGAGGAAAGAGTTCTTGCCCCTGCCCGCCTGGTCATACGCCTGTCTGACTCAATTGTTCAAACGTTCACACTTTGAGTTGGCTTCATGTCCAAGTCCCCAGGGAGCCCCCCTGCCCCCTTGCAGTTTGGGATGACACAGGGGAAAGCTGGAACAGCTTTGTCCTTTAAAGAAAGACAAGGCATTACATAGATCATGTCTGTCCATAGGTTCCAGGGACCAAGCTCGTAAGGAACTCCACGACACCTTTACAAAGGGCAGGATAGACCTTTACAGTATCCTCCAATGATTTCATCATCATTGAGCAATTATATACCTTACAGCCCCGTATTTCTAAATACAAAGAGAAAAAGTCTGCAAGAGTCACAGCCACATATTTAAGAGATAGTTCAATTTTAGGCCTATCATTTTAGTTTGAAACTCTGTTATTTTCATTTAAAGTTTGTTTATATTTTTTAAACTAAAAAATAAATCAGAACATGTAAAAGGATATGCAGTGAAGACTCCCTCGTTGCCCTGTCCAGAGGCACCCACTTCTCTTTTTTTAGAAAGAGTCAATTTTCTGAGGCTTCAGTAAGGATGGGCAGAATTTTCCTTTGGATGGGTACCTGGTTTGTACCTCTTGTCTGAGTTTTGGACAACAAGCTTGGTGTAAAGAATATTAACGGCAATAAGAGTAATTATTAAAGGACACAGGGCCTTTCCTTCCACCGTGGCTCGTGTCCCAGCTTCCGAAGCAGATGCTAAGGACTGTTGCTTCTCCAACTGGGACGGCTGGCTGTGTTCTCTCGTTCTGCAGCAGTTGATCCTCCAACTCCAGCAGAGGGGAAAATCATGGGGAGGCCTTTGATCTCTGGTACCATCCCTTTGATTGGTCTCCATGGCAACCACGGTGCCCCACGTGGTGGAGAATGCACCCCATTGTTCCAGCCTCCCCACCTTCATTCCACCTTAATTAGCTGTGCCCATTCAGCCTGGTTCTGTCCCCGGCGTCTGTTAGCTTTGATGAGTCAGGAAGACATGCTCTTGGCTTCAGTTTCTTTATCTACCTGCCCTCTCTGGCTACAAGGTGCCTCCATCGCTCCCATGGGCCTGGGTTCATGTCTCGGTTATCTGCGTGACTGGGTCCTATGGACTGTGTGCGGGGGAGTCACTTTGCACCTTAAAGCCTTGCGTTTCTTATCTGTACGATGGAGATAAAAGTGACCTTAGGGCTGAAAACCAAACACCTGCAAAGCACAGTGGCTGGTATATAAGTAATTAATAAAGGTGGTGTGTCTATATTAAAGGAGAACACCATGGGGGCCCGGTAACTTCTCTAGATTTGGTGATTGGCATTGACTGCTCAATAGTGATGGAACTTGTACTGTCTCTCTTGGGCTGTCTGTCGTCTCTCTCTCTCTCTCTCTCTCTCTTTCTCTCATCTATTTATACCAGGCCTCCCCCTGCCACCCCGATCCAAAATGTTACTTTCTGCAGTTCGGTAGCTGTGGTCTACCGTGGTCTGGAAGCAGATGACCCCTCCCCCCTCACTATCCTCAGAAGGTCAATAGCAGCCTGGCGCTATGTCACATGCCTGCGTCATCCACCTCACTTCCTCTCATCACGTAGGCATTTTATCGTCTCACGTCCTCACCAGAAGAAGAAGGATGAGTAGAGTAGAACACGAGAAGGTATTTTGAGAGAGAGAGACCACATTCACCCAACTTTTATTGTAGTGCGTTGTTATAATTGTTCTATTTTATTAGCAGTAGTTGTTGCTAATCTTGTAATGTGCCTAATTTATAAATGAAAATTTATCCTAGGTATGTAGACATAGGAAAAACTAGTGTCTATAGGTTTGGTACTCTCCCCGTGCTTTGAAACATCCACGGGGGTGTCTTGGAACACTTCCCCCATGGATGGGGGAGGGACTATTGTATTTATTGTCTGTGTCCTAGCTTGATGGGCGACCTTTGTGACACATCATTGGCTATCCGTCTCCTATGAGCTCATCCTGTCATTGCTACTTGTCACCTCTGAGCCTTTGCATGTGCTGTTCTCGCCACCGCGAGTGTCCATTCCCGACCCCCACTTCCTCTTGGTTAACTCTGCTTGGCCCTTCGGGTCTCAACTGAGATGTCGCTCTCTCCAGGGCTCTTACTCAACTCATCTTAGCTGCTCCCATAACTTGCTGTTGATCACAACGCATCAAGATTATCCATTTTCTGACCTGTAACTCCTTCCTGTCTGCAAGCACCTGGAGAGTGGAGCCTGGGTTGTTAAATTCCCTAGCTGTATATCTGACCTGGAAAGTTCTCAGGAGATATTTGGATACATTCATTTAACATATATTTACTGAGTCGCTACTGTGTGTCAGGCCCTACAGTCATGAACAAAACCAGAGGAACCTTACCTTCAGGGAATTTCCGGTCTCATAATACGGGTGCGTACATGGACATTGGCTCTGGAGTGCTGGTCTACCAGCAATATGGAACTTGCTGTAGTTGTCGGGCACACCTGGCGTTCCCATCTCTGTACATTTATCCTTGCTGTTCCCACTGCCTGCGCAGCCTTTCTCCTGTGTCTGCTTCACTCCCATCCCAGAACTGGGGTAACATATTACTGTGGCAAGTCATTATGTCTGTGATTCCCCTGCGCTTTGAAAATGCCATCCAAACAGGGTCTTGAGCACGTAGGCACCAACGGGAACGTGGGCTCCCAGCAAAGCAGGAGACTTTCTTGTGTCTTCTGAGGCTCCAGGACCCAGGCAGGTCAGGGCATGGCACCAACAAGACCCTTAGCAGACATGTGCTTAAGAGTCAGTGGCATCACGTTCTCGTTCTTTCTGCTTCCTGCTGAGGAAGAATTTCATTTTCAAGGGCCTTTTAGACATTTCTGATCTTACCCATGGCTTGACGATGTGATTAACTCTCAGAGACTGGTGGGTGGGGTGCCGGCATTAGCCAGAACCATGTTTCTATGGATGTGCCAAGATCCCTTTCCCACAGAGAGAGGGTTTAAATTAAATTTCATTGAGAAGCAAACATTTATGCTATAGACACACGACTGCGAAGTTTTTGGGGCAGAAGAGGGATATACCTGAGGCTTCAGAGGAGGTGGAGATGGGTGTCGAATAGGGAAACAGAGGAGAAAGAGAACAATCTGGGCATGCCGCTTTTCTCCCCAGATAGCACTTGGGAAGACCCCGTCAGTGGCAACAATACTTTGCACGGTTGTGTTTGGTGAAAGACCAGCTGGCTGCCTGGCTCTCTCACTGTTTCCGCAGAAAGACTGTTTCTGAAAGGAGGGCGTTCTGCCTGGAATCCAGGACTCTTGACTCCTGTTCCAGTGCTCTTTTCTTTATCCCATACACTCTCTCGACCAGAGGGTGTGATTCTAGACATGCTCTTTTTTTTGAGTCGGAGATGGTCTTGCCAGTTCTAATGGTGGGAAACAAAGTTTTCTGAGAGCCACTGATAAACTTACTGGGCTCTTCTTTTGTCCTCTCTAAAATGCAAGCTTAGTGTAGGGATTGCAAACCCCATTATCCTCTAGGGCTGGGCGGGGGGCAGAAATAAATGGAGCTGATCAAGGTTGTACTGGGGGGTCCCAGTGGGAAACCGATGACACTCTCCAACTAGGCCTTTCTGATGGGAGTTTGCTCCAGGCACTGTTTGCAGATGTCTGGGAAGATTCAGGGAAACTGAGGAGGTAGAGGGAAGCCGAGAGGAAGAGCGTGGCACCTGACGCTGGTACCATACAGGAGCGCCCATCTCTCCTAGGTTGGAAGAGATGTAGCTGAAAGCAGCAGTGCTACAGAGAGGGGCTGCAGAGGGACTCCGACCTGGGGTGGAGGGACTCAGCCAGCCTGCAGGGATGCAGTGACCCCACAGGGAAGGGGCTGGGGAATATGTACCCCGGATTCACTTCCCCTGACATGCCCTCCCTGTGTCCTGTTGGCCAAGTCCAACATGAAGCCAAAGAAGGCTCCCATACAGATCCATAAGGATCAGGCACAGGCAGAAAGTAGGGAGGGGCAGAGGGGTGGGTGGATCTGCAGGGACACATAGACCATGTTTAAGGTGGTATGTAGGACAGGCTTCATTTCCACGGGGAAACATATCCCCTGTTCCCTGGACAGGATGGCCTTCTTGGTTGACCTTCATTTCTTTGTATCTTACTTTCCCATTCTCTAAAATGGGAATGATAACAACAAAAATAATTACAGTTCTGATAAAATGGCACCCACTTACCAACTGTCCAGAGTGTTGTGAGGATTAAATGAATTGATTCATGTGCTGCACTTCGAATATCCCACGTGTAAGCTTTTATTTCATTATTACACATTATATTATTACACATTTATTTCATTCATTACATTATACATCACGATCCTTTGTTTCTCTACGTATAAAAACAGCCATGGGGGGGGTTTAAAAAAAATAAAAGCAGCCATGGGTGTAAGACCTGTTCTATTGTCCCTTTAATTCTTCTGTGAATAAAACGACAGTGAGATCTCAATGCTAGAGAGCAACTGACCCCGAGACACAGTAGAGGGAGACAGTAGGGAGTGGTGGGGACTGGGGCATATACAGAGTCTGGTCTCAAGGGACCACCTGCCACGCAGCTCTAGCAGATTATGGCCATGTAGGAATGTAGGCAGCAGTGCTGGAACTTTCAAGTGTTCAAGAAAAGCTGAAAAATTAGAATTTTTATGTGAAAGCTTCTGATTTTTAAGTGCTGGCAAATGGTTTCAAATTTTCAAAAATACATCCTTTGAGCCAACACTCTGTAAGCCAAGCAAAACAGGTCTTGGGGTGGATCCAGCTCCCATGCAGCCAGTTGTGATCTTGGGTTGAGCTTATGCCTGTGGACCAGGGGAGGTGGTTGGCTTCTTCAGGAAGATGAAATATGACCTTGGCTCCTGGCACTGATGTCTTTAGTGAGGCCTCAGCTGAGACACCAGACAGAAGACAAAGCATCCTCGACCTAAAATATAAGAGCTGGAAGATCGCACAGGGAGGGGACAATGTTTAGCTGAAGTAAGAGCAGGGGTGGGTGAGGGCGGGTTTTCTCATTAAAGGAAAATGCGGGGGGCTTTTATAGGATGCCGGGACAGTGTTCCTATTACATTCGCGAACCAGAGGGAGCCGGAATCCTCGTTTTCTCTGCATGACTCCATGAAGTGACTTTTGTGTTGTCCCAAGTTATTTCACATTCTTTTGGGGGCAAGGAGAGATAAACCCCAACTCTGAGCTATTATGTAAATTGGAGGAATTAACAGCAGCATGCATCCTGTGATTCCTCTCGGGAGAAACGGGGCTGCAGGGAAGGCTACCATGTGCAACAGGACTGTCCCACTTAATACACCCTTGGAGTGGGTTCAAGCTCTCCTTCTGCTTTCTTCCCTTGGAAAAAATAAATACAAATGCCGATTCGAATCCCCCATCTTTGGAGACAGACCGGAGCACACGATCGTGTGTAGACATGCTCTCCCTGTGCACACATCTGTTATACACATTGCCACGGTGTCCTCTGGTTGTTCAACAATGAACAGAATTATTTCCTCTTATTACTTCCCATGTTGCCTCAAAACCGCACTCGGAAAAATAAAACCACTGAGGGGGGCTCGGCCAATCACACTGCCGGGCGGGCTCGACTTTCTGCACACAGGCGTTGGGGGGTGGTGGGCAATGGGGAGGATCCGGGGTCCCCAGGGGAGGTGGTTGGCTGCGTGGCAGGGAGCATAGCCACGGTTGTGATGGAATCCCACTGCTTCCTGTGTGTTGTTTTGCGTGTCTCTGTGTGTGGGTCTGCGCACGAGTCAGTACAAATGTCTGTGTGGTTGTGTCTTTCTGTCTGCCTCTGTCTGATGGTCTTGTCTGTCAGTCTGTGTGCTGGGTGTCGGCTGTTTCATTGTATTGCATTTTATCATTATTTCTCAGCTTTATCGAGCTATCGTTGACATGTAACATACATACATGTAAGGGGTACGATGGGATTATTTGATACATGTAGATATTGTGCAATGGTGGGCACAATGAGGCTAGTTAACACCTTCATCCCCTTGCATAACGACCTTTTTTGGGGTGTGGTGGTAACACATACGATCTACTCCCTTACCGACTTTCAAGTATACTGTGCAGTGTTGTTAATTACGGTCACCAGGCTGACGATTGGATCCTCAGAACTCTTAGGGCTGGGAATCTGTGGTCTTTGACCCGCCCCTCCCCATCGCCTCCACCCGCCAGCCGCAGGCAACCCCCATTCTCCTCTTTCTGGGAGTCTGGCTATTTTAGATTCCCCTTATAAGTGATAACATGCACTATTTGTCTTTCTCTGTCCGACTTACGTCTTTAGCATAATGCCCTCCAAGTTCATCTGCGTCGTTGGAGAAGGCAGATTTCCTGCTCGCAATTGCTGAGCAATATTCCATTGTATGTATATACCACATTTTCTTTAGCCATTCATCTCTTGATGAATGTGTGTCCATTTTAAATAACACCCATTTACCGAACGCTAACAATATACCAGACCCCAGACCATACTAAATGCTTCAGCACACACAGGCTTTTCTATTTAAGCTGTATAGCAAGCACCTAGCGGAGACCAGAATCTTAGTTTTACAGATGACTACACTGAGGTTTGCATGTCCATTCATCCATTCATTCAAAGATCTGTTTGGCACCTGAGTGCCGGGCACGGTCCCAAGCATGGGGATATGGCAAGGACTGAGACAAGGCTCCCGACAGCAAGGGACCTCTCATCCGAGCGGGGAGAGGCATGTGCTAGACAAGTAAACAAAAAAATACATTTTTCCAAAGCTCCTGAGTGGCCAGGCTGCAGTGTGTTCACAGAACTTGGTAAGGACGAGGGCCGTGGGCTCAGTCCCTCGGCTAGAATTCAAGAGACTCGGGCGGCTACCGGGCTTAGCGTACCCACTTTCCAAAGAGCACATCTTTGCCAGGCGGAAAGGGGGCCCAGGATTGAATGCTCTTTTGAAAGGCGCCGTAGTCGTTTGCCTGTAGGAAGGATGTACCCTTCAGAGTTGGGCTCTTGAGAAGACTGCACGGCTCCAGATGGCCGGGGAGAAGGAAACTGGGTGAGGCCCACCCTGGGCCTTTCTTTACAGGTGTGCTGACTGTGTGTCCTGGAGGCACCGACCTCTCTGTTTCTGGCCTGGATTCTGTCCAGGGGCCACTGTGGAAGGCACGGGTCTGGGCCCCACACACATTGGAGTTGGAGTGTTGGCTCAGCCACTCACGTTCGTGAGCTCTTGGGGTGAAGGGATGCAAAATTTGGGCTGGAGGTGGGCAGAGACAGGCTGGAGCGGGAAGGGCTGGAAGGAAGGAGGGTTTGTTTTCAGTTGAGTCCTGTTGAACAGAGCGCTGAGCTCTCTTGGGGCTGGTTCACACCTCAGAAGTTCCTCCCCTACAGCAGAAAAGTAGTTCTGTGTTTCAATAGCAAGCAGCTAGTATTTATTGAGCCTTTTTTTTTTTTAACATGCTGGGGGCCAGACACGCATTCCTTTATATGCTCTGTATTCCTCTCAGGGATAAGGCCATTTTCTGAACGGAGAAACCGAGGCTCAGAAAGGCTAAGATGTTTGGCCAAGGCCACACAGCTAGGAAATCCTACAGGTGGGGTGCACACACAGGTCTCTCTGGCTTTGAGCACGATACCTGTCACAGCCGCAATTGCACTGTCACAAGTCCCTGGGGACGAAAGGGATGAGGAGGGGGCTGGGTATGAGTCGAAGTGATGTCGTAGAGGCTGGAAATGAAGACTATGGCCTTGGGAGAGGGCCTCTCAGAGCTGAATGTTCAGAGAAACAGGAAGATACGCACTCACGTGCCTTCAAAGAAGACCAGTGAGAGGATGGGGTTCAGAAGCTTGGGTACCTCCTTCGCATCCTGAAGAGTCTCTCTGCCTCCCAGAATGCACTGCAGCACACGGCGATCCCGTGCTCTTACAGATTCGGGGAATATGGAGCTGGGAATAGAACACGGGGACTGGTTTGGCTGGGAGCCTCTGTGAGTTCTGGTATCATTTCATCTCTCCAAGGAGCAAAGCATGCAGAGTGTTGACTTAGGCAGACACATCTGTATTCTCTGTGAAGCACAGGGAATTAGGCATCATTTTTTGGCCCAGCTCTAAAAGGTGAGGAAAGGGCAACCCATCCCTTAGAACCACTCAAGGCACTTGAGGTAGTGAGCCTCCCATCCCTGGAGGCATGTAAGCAGAGGCTGCTCTATTTCGTGGAAGGGAGTTTTCTGTTGGGGAAGAAGTTGGATGAAATAGTCTCTGAGATTCTTTTCAATGCCCGGTTCCAAGTTTCTGTGACACGAAGGAGTTGGTTACATTCAGGGCAAATCAACTGAGATAAACGCAGCTTCCAGCACATCTTCTGAGGGGTGACCCCCCAAGAATCATTTGGTAAGGTTTTTTGTTTTCCCCTGAAGTCTGAATAATGTCTTCCTTTTTGGTCTCAACTCAGGCACAGAGGCATTGATGAGGCATTTGATTTACGGATAGTTAAATTCTTCTCTGTCACTCACCAGCACACTGGTTTTGAGCACGTGACTAAGGCTCTCTGAACCTCGGTTTTCCCATCTGTAAAGTAGGCCTAGAAAGAGAACCGACCTAACAGTGTTGCTAATGATCGTGGAACGAGATGCCCCAGGTAAATAAAGCCTCATCGCCATGCTTGACACAGAGTGAGCCCTTCATTAATATCAGTTCTTGTTAATATTCAATCAGTGGCTATTAACTGAAGGCCACTTAATTGTCAAACCTGGAGGAGTCGCCGGCAATATGCGGAGAAGGGAAAGATCCTTCTGCTGTGACCGGAAACCCTTATTTTCCTACTCAAAGGGGCACCGATATAGACAGAGGAAATGCAAGGCAAGACACACACACACACACACACACACACACACATCCCTCCTCTCGATTTTCCAAAAAATCTTCCCACGAGGTCACATTTGGATGAAATCCAAGCCTCGGGTGATGCTCGGGCCTTGATTTTATCAGAATCGGCTTTTCCCAACCAGACTGCACATGCCATTGATATATAATATAGCGTTATTTATTACTTGCTGAATACCCACAGTCTGTTCAGCCCTTTACAAGAGATAAAGAAGATAAGCCCTGGGCCCTGAGGGTTTGTGATTTGGTTACTCGGAGTCTGAGTGCCCCAGCCCAGAGGGAGTTCGGACGCCCAAGGCCCGTTAACTCAAAACTCGTTGCTTCTTCCCATAAAGAAGACGATCGTGGGAGGCTGACCCGACATCTTCGCGGTTTCCCTCAATGCAGGGAGAACACGATGGCCGCAGATGCTATGAAAAATGAATTTAAAAAGGAAGAGCTCTTTCTTTCTTTTTTTTTTTTTTAAAGATTTTATTTATTTATTTGACAGAGACAGAGACAGCCAGCGAGAGAGGGAACACAAGCAGGGGGAGTGGGAGAGGAAGAAGCAGGCTCATAGCAGAGGAGCCTGATGTGGGGCTCGATCCCACAACGCCGGATCACGCCCTGAGCCGAAGGCAGACGCCTAACCGCTGTGCCACCCAGGTGCCCCGGAAGAGCTCTTTCTAAACTCAAAACCATGGGGGCGCCTGGGTGGCACAGCAGTTAAGCGTCTGCCTTCGGCTCAGGGCGTGATCCCGGCGTTATGGGATTGAGCCCCACGTCAGGCTCCTCTGCTATGAGCCTGCTTCTTCCTCTCCCACTCCCCCTGCTTGTGTTCCCTCTCTCACTGGCTGTCTCTATCTCTGTCTAATAAATAAATAAAAAATCTTAAAAAAAAAATTCTTTAAACTCAAAACCATGGAGCAGTAAAGGCATCGCAAAACCATGAAACTGAGCAAGGTTTGGATTTCTTTTCTTCCCCTGTAAGTCTCCGGCTTAAAAATGTTGCCGTCCAAATGATTTCTCCTGTGGGGATGCATGAAGAGGGGGAGGCTGATGGCCTTTTGGAGGCAGAGAAGGAAACACAGGCGGATGCCATTTGGCCTGGAAGTTGGGAACAGTTAGGAAATGGTGCTTTCCCTGTGTTCTGGCAGCCCATGCAGAGGTCCAGGAAAGCCTAGGTTCTCTCGCTGCTGTCCTTGCTGGGAGAAATCACAAGGGTCCACCGGTAGGAAAACATTGGTTCAGCACCGTTGTTCTGTTTTAAGAAAGCAGACAGACCCCACAGACCCAGGGGAAGAAGCGTCTGGAAGTTTCTAGCAACGCAGAGAACTGGGTCCCCAGTTGGCCAATTCTGTCCAGAGCTGTAGGGAAACTGGACAGGGGGAAAGCGCTAAGGAGTTCATCTGAAGTGGGAGCCTCCCTTCTCGTGGTCTGGCTGATGCTGCGCCCCACAGGGAAGCTTGGGGTTACCCTGAACTCTCCATCCCTGCTTCTTCCCTGTAAATATCACCATGGCCCTCAATATTCTAGGCAGTTCTGCAGTCCATTCTGCTGACAGCTGGTCCAGGCTAGCATCCTCTTTCGTCCAGAAGACAAAAGCAACTTCCTCACTGTCTTCTTTTCCATTGCTTTGTTTTCTGTTAGATTCTATTTTTATCATTCATTCATTCATTCATTCATTCATTCATTCACAGTAAATGTCTTATTGCAGTTTGACTCACACACAGCAAAGTACATGGATGGTAAAGGGAGCAGCTCCGTGATGTTTCCACAAAACGAAGCCAGTGTGTAAGCAGCACCTGGACACACGATACTCCCAGCTCCTTGGGAGCCCCGCCCCCCAGTTGCCCCTCTCGGCCATGGCCTTCCCCCATCCAAGGGCACCCACGCTCCTGACTTCTTACACACAGACAGGGCTTTACCTGGTCCTTCTGTAAAAAGAATCCTCCAAGATATAGAATCAGTTCTGCCTTAACACTGCTTTTGAAAACACGAGTTTGCTCCGTGGTTGCTCTATTAGGGGAAGAACGTGAGTACAAGGCAAATTTTGCATTGGCCTGTGCCTGATTTTGTTGAGACCCTGAATACACGTAGAAAACTGCAGCCCGCTGAACCGCACCGTGAGGAATCCACAGAATGCCTGGGTCTCAAGCCTCTGCCCCCTACCCTGGGATTACGACTGCACCTGGGGTTACGACTCTCCCATCTCGGACAACCCCCCACTGCCACTCCACGAGAACTCACAGGTTGCACCCCACCTTGTGCCCCTTCCCACGAGCAAGCTGCAAGACTTTTCCAGAGTGCCGCGTTTTATTGCCATGTTTATGCACTTACCTGGTTGATGTGCGTAAACATGTGCTACCGTTTTTATTCGTTTTGAATTTTTTTAAATGTGTCACCGACAGAGTGTTTGAGTGTTGTCTCCTTACCCTGTTTCCCCCCAAAGCCCTGTGGTTCTTATTGATCGACTTTGCACAGGGCAGCGATCTCTAGATATGGGTATGTCGTGTCCGGCACTCTTCCGCGTCTGGCTTCTAACCTTTGGTGCATCTCACGTTTGTAAAATTCATCAAAGTTACTGCACATGGCTGTGGACCAGTCACTATCAATGCCCTGTTTTACCACATTGTATCAGGATAGCACTATTTCGTCATCCTGCTATGACTGGGCATTTGGATTATTTCCAATTTTTGGCGATTTCAAATAAGACGACTGTGGCGATTTCAAATAAGACTTGGGGACGTGTCTTTTGATGAATGTGTGCTTGTGTTTCTCTTGGGCGTGTGCTCAGGAGTAGACATGACGGCTCGCAGGTAGGAGTATATGCAGTTTCTGTAGCAACTCCCAAACATTTTCCAAAGTGGTTGTACCAATTTACCTTCCCAAAAAAGGTAATGAGAGGTCCTAGGTTGTCCACTTTTTGCCGACTGTGATATCACAAAAAAATAAATACTTGGTCCCTGTCCCTGGTCCCTGGCACACAGCTCCTAAAACCCTTGGACAGTCTGGGATAGTGATGGTGTCTCTAATGAGATGACTGGTGGCTGGGGGTCCCTAGGATGGTCACCAGAAAGACCAAGGTATGATTTTGGGTTTGGGGTGTTCAGCCCCCCTCCCCCCCAACCTCTGGGGAGGGAAGAGGGGCTAGAGATTGAGTTACTCACTCATGGGTAATGGTTTAATCGATCATGCCTTCATGATGAGATCTCCATAAAAATCCTTAACCAATAGGGTTTCGAGAGCTTCTGGATTGATGAACCCATTGGGATGCTGGGGAGGGTGGCATGCCTGGAAATGGCATGTACCCCTATCCCCACCCCAGACCTTACCCTAGGCATCTCTCCCATTTAGCTGCTCCTGAGCTGTGTGCTTTGTAGTAAACCAGTAAGCATCAGTAAACCATTTTCTTGAGTTCTTTGAGCATGTCTAGTAAACTACCGAACCTGGGGGAGGGGGTGGGGAGCTCCCAGTTTGTAGCGAAGTTGGACAGAAGTGTGAGGACCCTGACGGAAGGGCTGTCTTGGGGGACTGAGTCCTTCAACCTGTGGAACACGGCACTAACCCCAGGTAATCGGTGTCAGAATTGAGATGAATGGTAGAACGCTGAGTCGATGTCCAGAGATTTGGAGAATTGTTCGGTGTGAGGAAAAACCCCCACACGCTTGGTGTTGGAAGTGTTGTGAGTAAACACAGCGCACCAACTCTTGATGTGACTGGATTCTATTTTTTATTCTAGCCATTCTGATCAATGTCTCACCTCTACTCTTGGCCCCTCTGACAGCATCACCCTGCCCAATGGCCAGAATGAACTTAAAATATGCACCTGTAATCATATCACTTCCTTATTGAAAGCCCCCAGTCCCTCTGTGTTGGCCTCATGGTAAATTACAGACCCCCCCCCCCCCCCCCCCCCCGCCAAGGAGCCCCTGACATCAGCCTCCTCCCAATTCACCTTTGGTAACTTCCTTCGTGCTTACTTTGCTCCATCCTATTTGGATTCCTTTAAATTCTTCGAGCATGCTTTGCTGTCTTGTAACTCAGTCTTTGAAATGATGTACGCCCTTGCCTGGACCGCTCCGAGTCAGCCCTGCTCCTTTCTTCATACTGAACTTCTGATCATCTGTCACGGATCATGTTACTGAAGTGTCCCTTGAGCAGGACCTAACCGACCTCACGTTAGCTTCCGTCAGGGCTCATGGAACAATGGCCTTTGTGACAAATCCTGTCCACCCTCTGCTTTTGTAAATAAAGTTTTATTGGAACACAGCTATCCCCATCCACTCTGTGTTCCTTATGGCTGTTTTCGTGATATAATGACAGGGCCGAGTCATTGAGGCACAGACCATGCGAAGACCCCACAAAGCTTAAAAAATTTATTATCTGGCCCTTGGAAGACAAAGTTTGTCAACTTCTGGGTTGGATCCCCCAGTTTATATGTTCCAGTAGCACCCTGTACTTGAGAAAACTTCATGACACATGATTCCGTGTAATGTTGCAAATAGGGACTTGCCTCCTTCTCTGCTCTAACCCTGTCTGACAAGCTTGATAATCATATAATAAAAGTTTATGGATCAATGAATTAATAAGTGACTATGAATTGCCAAGGTATATGTGGCTAGTTGCGTTACAAAGTCCTTTCTCTTCTATTTCCGTAGAAATAGACCCATGATTTTATGTGAACAACAGTGCGCCAGTTAAAAACCTATGTTTCTGAACTTCCCTTGCAGCTAAGTGTGTTCATATGACTAAGTTTTGACCATTCGTTGGCAAGGGAAATTGTGCCTGATGCCTTGGAAATACTGATGAAGAAAATTGACTTGGCTGCTAAGTGCACATTTTGTCCTCTCCTGACTCATTTCTGCACCGCAGTCTGGGATATTTATGTAATGGTTGGAGCTCCAGCAGCTACCTTAAACTACGAGGTAACTCAGAGATGGAGAAGAAGGATAGAAGGGGCTGGCCTCTGCCTCCCTGAAAACTTGGTGCAATTCCCATATTGTTCCTGATTGTCCACTTCAGAGATTCTTTTGTGAGAGAAAAAGGGAAATCTGAAATATTTAAGTCAGCGTCGTTGGGCTTTAAATACCGAACCAATATAAATTGGGATCTTATTTCCTTTGATTTATTTCCCTTTCTCTCCCTTCCACCTGGACTTCTCCTTTTGGGAAGACAAACCTAAACATGTCCTTCCTTTTGTGATAATTTTTCCAGACTTTCATCTTGGTCTGACACTGCATTTGCGCTCTGATGTCATAGTGCATCTCTGTCCAACAAACCACCGGCAGGTCAACCTTTATTCTCTTAATCTTGCTCAAGCCTCCAGTTTTTGACACCTGGCCTCTACCTTTCTTCCAGAACACTCAGAGCTTGGAGAAAGGAGTGTTGCTAATGTTTTGGCGATGGGAAACAAATTCCGCTTCCTTTGACCTTTAGTTGTTTGCTTAGGAGAGAGAAACTTACAAGTGCTGGGCAATACGCTAAGCACAGCCCTCAAGGGGTTTCCATTCTAATATGCCAAACGGGCAACAACCATTTCTTTTGCTTAAAAAAACCCCGCAGTTTACTCATCTATCATCTCGATCACCAGTTTTCTATCTATACGTCTGTCTACCTGTCAAGACATTGAATATAGTCAGAGGGAGGTTTCAAAATAGAAATATGTTTGTAACAAAAAGTATAAACGACAAGATGATTTAATGCATAGGTTGGCAAACTGGTTACCGATGAGCCAAATCCAGTCCCTCCAACACCTGTTTTTGTAAGGCTCAAGAATGAAGAAGGGTTTTTACCTTTTTTGAGGGTTGAAAATAAAAACCAAAACAAAAGCAAAGGGAGATTAGTATTTGGTGACACATGAAATGTATATGAAACTCCAATTTTAGTGTCATTAATAAAGTTTTATTGGAACACAGTGGTGTCCATTCCCTTATGTATCATTTATGGCTGCTTTTGCATTATAACTGCACAGCTGAGTTGCTGCGACAGAGACCGTAGGGTCCCCAAAGTCTAAAATATTTACTGTCTGGCCTTTATAGGAAAAATGTTGTTGGTTCCTCATTTGATGGACTCCTTCTCCATCCCAACCCCAAATAAAGTGGGCAAATAATCACAGAGTTTGGCAGAGACACGAAGATGCCTAATGGTTCTTTGTAAGGGACTTTCATAGTAGTATTTCCCTCCTCCTTTGATTTTCCTCTTCCGTCTTAGAACTTGCTAAGAAATAATTCCCTGAGATCATCCTTTCTAGAAACTTCACCTGGAAAAATTCAAGGGACCCCCCCCCCCAAGGTGAGATATAATTCTCTCGCTGGGGAGGAGAAATGGTCCCAGGGAAGGATTGTCACTCAAGAACTTACCTGTTTCCCATCCTCTTTTCCCAATGACTCAGGTAGCACAAGCCTTTGGTTTCACCAAGCTTGGTGTGTTCAGCAACGATGGGAACACCCAGTTGTTCAGCTCTAGGAATGGGGACATGGAAGAAGCCCAGGCACTTGGTCAGCCCAACCTGCACACGCTCCTAGGGTGGCCTCGGGGGCCAAGTGTTGCAAGCACACCAGGTATTTGCAAAGTCAAAGTCCCCGATCATAGGGTCGTTCCAAAGGAACTCGGTGTTTTTCACTGTAATTGAAGTTGATTTGTTTTATATTTACCCTCTAAGGTCAGGGAAACTTGGATCTAACATCAATCCATCTGCTCTTCCTCTAAGTGTTTCTGATCCCTCCTCCACGATGTAAATGGTCCAAGCTTTCTCCATGCTCTTCTTGTCCTAATTTTGTTCCCATCTTTGGGCCAACGCGGAGAGAACCTTCGCTAGGCAGAAGAACGCTTGAGCGTTGGGTCCACACCTAAGTGAGGCCAGCCAATTTCTTTGACTTTTACGACCTTCAATTTTACTGCCATTATTTTGGTAACATTGTGTACTAGCAGAACCTAGCATTTTTCTTAAAAAATAAAAAAGGAAAAACTTATTTGCTTCAAATTTGCTAAAATCAATGAAAGGTCTGTACCCATCTCAACTAATTAATTTTCTTGGAACAATAAGTACAAATGTCAAAGAAGAGAGAGCAGGGAAGGGGATATACTTCAAGAGGATGATGGAGTTACAAGCGTTTTATTATTTATTGATATGGGAGTTCTGGCCTCAGGGTTAAAAAATTATGCAACATATGAATTCATTCTCTGTATAAAAGATTTACATGCTACAGAAGAATATTGAGTAAAATGTGCAGAACTCTCCCTTTTAATTCCCATCCTCACCTCCTCCCTGAAGGTAATGACTCCAGCAGTTGGTGTCTATCTTTGAGTGCCTGATTCTGTGATGGGTTTTCTCCCCCCATGGATTGCTTCTCATTTTTGGCCATGATAAACAACATTGTGGTGGACATATTTGTAAATACGCAAGTAGTTTTTCAGGATGGAGTCCTAGAGGTGGAAATGCTGGGTCAAAAAAATATGTGTATTTTACATTTTGATAGAGAACTGCCAATTTGCTTTCCAAAAAGACATTCCTATTTTATTTATTTTAATTTTATTTTTTTGACAGAGAGAGAGACAGCCAGCAAAGACAGGGAACACAAGCAGGGGGAGTGGGAGAAGAAGAAGCAGGCTCCCAGTGGAGTAGGGAGCCCGATGTGGGGCTCGATCCCAGGACCAGGGATCACACCATGAGCCGAAGGCAGATGCTTAACAACTGAGCCACCCAGGCACCCCAAAAAAGACAGTCCTATTTTAGACACCCAGCAGGAGTTGATGAAAGTAGTGCATTTTCACCAAGATTGGATATTAATAATTTTATAAAAGGGTCTCTCAGGCAAGAAGGATAGCTCATTATTATATCTTTCCTTTTTTTAAGATTTTATTTATTTATCTGAGAGAGAGAGAGCAGGATCGGGGGGAGAGGTAGAGGGAGAAGCAAATTCCCCACTGAGCAGGGAGCCTGACGTGGGACTCAATCCCAGGACTCTGGGATCATGACCTGAGTCAAAGGCAGACACTTAACCAACTGAGCCACCCAGGTGCCCTAGTATTTCTTTCAGAGTGAAGTTTATTGAAATATAATAAAATTTACCTTTTTAAGGATACAGTTTGATGAATCTGATAGGTATCCATCACTGGAATCAAGAAATAGAACATTTTCGTCACCCAGAAATGTTCCCTTGAGTCCCCCCCTTTTTTTTTTTAAGATTTTATTTTATTTTATTTGACAGAGACAGAGACAGCCAGCGAGAGAGGGAACACAAGCAGGGGGAGTGGGAGAGGAAGAAGCAGGCTCATAGCGGAGGAGCCTGATGTGGGGCTCGATCCCATAACGTCAGGATCACGCCCTGAGCCGAAGGCAGATGCTTAACCGCTGTGCCACCCAGGCGCCCCCCTTGAGTCCCTTTTTAAACAGAGTCCCTTCTCCTACCTCTAGGCCCCGGGGACCACGGATCTTGCTTTCTGTTTTTTGGATTTAACTTTTCCAGGATGTCCTATAAATGGAAATTGTATTACATAATTTTTGGTGTCTGGCTTCTTTCAGAATGAATGAAGAGAATTCATAGAATGAATGCCTTGGAGACTCATCCATGCTTTTGTATGGGCCAGTGTGATCTGTTCCTTTCCATTGCTGTGTAGTATTCCACCCCCCAGACACACCGTCATCCATCAGTTGGTGGACCTTCGGGTCTTTTCCATAGTTCAGGCTATCGTAAAGAATTATAATATCAATATTCGTTTTCCGGTCTTTGTGCAAACATGTTTTCGTTTCTCTTGGGTAAATACCCTGCAATGGAATTTGTGTGTTTAACTGTTAGTATGTGGTTAACTTTATAATAAATGGTACACTGTATTTAAAGGGGCTGTACCATTCTGCATCCCCATGGCATTAGTCGGCTGGGGCCGCTGTACAAAGTAGCACAGACTGGGGGGCTTAAACGACAGGAATTTGTTTTCTCACAGTTCGGGAGGGTAAAAGTCCGAGATCAAGGTGTTGGCAGGTTTCTTCTGTGGCATCTCTCCCTGGTTTGTCAATGACTGTCATCTTCTCCCTGTGGCTTGACGTGATCTTCCCTCTGTGTGTGTCTGTGTCCAAGTCTCTTCTTCTTATAAGGACACCAGTCATTACAGTCTACCTCCAATGAGCTCGCTTCAACTCCACTACCTCTCGAAAGAACTTGTCTCCAAAGACAGTCCCATTTAGAGTTTGCTGGGAGTGAGAACTTGAACATTTGATGGGGTTGGGGGGACACAACTCAGCCCAGCCTATAACGCCCACCGTTTAGATATGAGGACTTCAGTCATCCTACATCCTCACCAACACTTCGTATCATCAGTCTTTTTAACCTTTGTCATTCTGGCAGTGTGTAGACCTCATGGTTGTTCTAATGTGCCCATTTTTTTCTTTCCTTTTTGAGAAAAGAAAGCACTGGTGTCTTGTAAGTTAGTTCAGTCCTGTTACTGAGAAGGACAGGGTCATCGTTGTATCCCCATAGTAACCAATCGACGTGCCAGACTGTGCCATTGTTTAGAGTCCAAGAAAGTGTGGCTGGTTCAGTGCAAAACTTTTACCACTCCTTGAAAAATGACCTTGGTCTGGCAGATGTTGTGAAGTCTTCACACATTCTTGGAATTAAGGAGGAATTGTGAAAGCTCTCGAAGTCCGATGCGGTCAATGCTGGCAGAGGCTGATGGTTTCAGCTTTCTCAAGATAACACCAAAGAGGGCAGACTGGGAGATTCTAGAAAAATAGAACCAAATAAAATGAGGGAAAGATTTATGACCTGGGTGGGAGCTGCTTTGGGTGGGGGAGCAGCGTAGCTCACAACTCATTCATTGTGATCGAGGCTGCTTAACCCGACACAGATGTCATTCAAGATAAAAGTGGACATTGTCCTTGGACACTGGGCTTCAACCAAGCAGAATGAACTGATGAGTGACATGCTTCTTAATAATTACCCTTCCAAGTGGTGGTGGATCTCCAGCTACAGATATAATTATGTGTCTATCTATCTATCTATCTATCTATCTATCTATCTATCTATCTATCATCTATTTACCTACATACCTACCTACCTACCTAACTATAGAGATAGATAGATAGATAGAGAGATAGATAGATAGTTTTTTGTAATACAATCCATTCTTTTCTGTTTGTGTGGATGCTTCCCGTTCAGAGTCAATGCACAAAAATTCTCATCCACTCTTTCATCTTCCCACTTCTCCCCCCCACCCCCAAACTCAAGCCCACAAAAGCGACTGTGAAAGATGTAGAGTGATATTACGATTGATTGGCCTGCCACTGACGGTGCGTACGTGTTTTGTCGTTAGCGGGGAGGCTGAAAGGGGGCTGAGTAATAGAATGATTTGGCCTATAAGACAGCTCCTCCTTGATGAACAATCAGACACAAATGTCAATAACAATTAGATTGTCTGTAAGCTACAGTCACTTAGGGCTCCCGGAGCCTGTCCACAGGGCCTGGATTGAAACCCTCAGCCTTGTGAACTCCAAATCAGGTTTGGCATCAGGAATGAAAAGCCATCAGCAGTAATAGTATTAGGAGGCTGTTGGTCGAAGAAGAGCAAAGGGCTCTGAACTGTGCTGGGGCTCTCGTGGGTCGCAAGGGCAGAGAACGACTGCGTGGAAGGAGGAGATGGGAGGGGAAGCCAGAGAGGGGCTGGGGAGCACTGAGGTGCACATGGGGCTGGGCGAGGAGCGATACTACTCACAAGCATGGGATCCCGGGTAACGGAGTCATGGGTTTGAGTCCTGGCTCCGCCATTTGTTAAGCTGTGTGGCCTTGGGCAAATGCTGTCAGCGTCTGAGTTTCTTTATCTCCAAACAAGGATGTCCTAGGACCTCAAAGGAGGGGGTGTTATCTTACAGGATCGTGTGCTAAGTCATCATCGTAATGAATTATTATTATTCACAGAGCAGCAGGTGGTCGATAAAGTTAGCTTCTGCGTATGCGACGTGGGGGTCGCTGTGCGTGCCCGGAGCGCCTGGGTCTCCACCAGGGCCGTGCAGAAGTGGGGCGGATGGAATCATGTATGTCAAGCACTTAACTCAGTGCCTGGCATTTAATAAATGGTGATGACCTTTACAAAACATCTCCCTAGGGCGGTGCGGGGGATACGAGGAAAAGCAAAAACCAGAAAGCGATATTGCCCAGAATATTAAAAACTCGGTCATCTCAGTCCCTAACCTGTTGAAGGGCTCTGTCTTTCGGGCAAGAGGGAGAGAGAAATGGAGTGTCATGGAAAGGAACGTTGTAGAGCAGAGAGCATCCCTAGCTGACCCACGTAGACAGTTTGGCCTGGAATGATCCTAATTTCAATGGCCAGTCTGCTTATTCTTTCAGGTCTCCCTAAGCTCGTTCCTGGGCCTGTCTTTTCCACTGTGCTCCCCCATTCTTTCCCAATTTAATCCACACCGTCCACATTGACCTACTGAACACCCCATCAACAAAGAATGTGGATTCTGACGTTGGACAGACTTTGGTTCAAATTCTGGCTGGACTGATTATACCTATGTGATGGGGGACAAGTGTCTTGGCCTTGCTAAGTCTTAGTTCCCCCCTCTGTAAAAAGGGGGGACATCGTGTATTTCCTGTTGGGTCACAGTGCTTCCATGGGCTCGTATTGTCCATTGCTGCATAACAAACCAGCCCGAATCTTAGTGGGTTAAAACAGTGAGTCACACTTATTTTGTTCATAAATCTGGAACTTGGGTAGGGCTCACTGGGGACAACCTGTACGCTCTGCTTGGGGACAGCTGCAACAGTCACCCAGCTGGAAGGCTGGGTGCTGTCATCATCTGGAGGCTTGCCCGCTCATGTCTGCTGGTTGGTGAGGCCTCGGTGGGGTCAGATGGCCAGAATATCTGCCTGTGTCTTCTCCATGTGGCTACTTGGCTTCCTGAAAAGACAGAGGCTAGGCTCCCAGGATGGGCATGCAGAGAGATAAAGCCAGGTGGCAGCAATATTTATTGCCTTTTATGGGCCTACCTGGAGGTCACAGAAGGTCACTTCTGCTGCTTTCTGCTCGGCAAGGAAGTTATAAACTTCTGTCCGGTTTCAAGGGGAGCCGAAAGGCTTCACTGGTTGATGGGGGAGTGGCAAAGTTCTGGAAGGGCGTATGGGACTGGCAATAGGCTGTGGCTGTTTTTTGGAACATCCAGCCTGACAGTTCATATGCATATAGCTCTTTGAATAGTAGTTGGCATACAGGAAGTTGATGTTAATTTCAAGTTCGAGTTCTTTCTGCAACCAGAAATTGCAAGATCCTGGAGGGCAGACATTGTATAATTCTCAGTTACTCTGCCCCGTGCAAGACCCAGAGGGGGTACTTGGCAAGTGTTTGTTGAATGATTACCAAGCGATTTCTAAGAAAGATTTTATTTATTTACTTGAGAGAAAGAGACAGTGAGTGAGCAAGAGAAAGAAGCAGACTCCCTGCTGAGCCGAGAGCCTGAGATGGGGCTCGATCCCAGGACCCTTGAGATCATGACCTGAGCTGAAATCAAGGGTCAGATGCTTAACCGACTGAGCCACCCAGGCTCCCCTAACAAGCAATTTTTAATACTTTGATGCAATGATTCTGAAAACTGGCTGCTGATCAGAATCACGGAGGAAGTTGGTAAAAATATCTCCCTTGGTTCTACCCTTGACCTACTGAATCAGAATCTCTGAGGTCTGGGAAGAAGCATTTTTTATGACCTCCTCCAGTGGTTCAGATGGAGTCCGTGTGAGGACTGGTCTCTGCAAACCATTGGTCTTACTCAGGAGAGGAGGAGAATCTACGATTGTGAGGTTGAAAGAGTTGGCCCGTTTTACAGGTGGACAAACCGAGTCTCCATGGATGAAGGGACTTGCCCAAAGGCATATAGAGAATTAGAGTACTTTCTGAAAAGTGGTTGTATAAGAGCTCCAGGCACTGTGGCTGGCTGGTGAGGGCAGTTGTTTTGGATCAGGGGTTTGGGAGGGAAAGAGAGCTTTGGGGGTTCTCTAAGTTGACAATTCTCAAATTTTATTTATTTATTTGTTTCTCCCCCTCTTATTCTTTTGCTGCATTTGAGTAACAGCCACAGTTAATTTACCTCCTATTTCTCCTTTAAATGGACTTTTTCTCATTAATAAGTTGAACCCCCTCTTAAGTCATTAGAGCCACACAACCAGGGGCCTGTTGCCTTAATTCCATGCTTGTTCTTACCCAGATAGAAATGAGCACTTAACTACTTAAATTAAGAAAATATTTGACTGGGGCGCCTGGGTGACTCAGTTTGTTAAGCGTCTGCCTTTGGCTCAGGTCATGATCCCAGGGTCCTGGGATGGAGCCCTGCATTGCCCTCCATGCTCTGCAGGGAGCCTGCTTCTCCCCCTCCCTCTGCCTGCTGCTCCCCCTGCTTGTGTGCTCTCTCTCTCTGTCAAACAAATAAATAAAACCTTAAAAAAAGAAAAAGAAAAGATTTGACTGTGTAGGACCTAGAATCATCTCACGTACAGTGGGTGGCACCGGTCTCCGGCAGGATCGGCCACATCCTTGGTGGGCCCTGTGCAAAATGGAACATGAAATGTGCAAAACGAATATGTGGGCCCTCTCCTTCAAAAATTATTTCAGATTTCAAGATCGTGACAGCACAGCATGAAACCAAGCGTCGTGCCCTTCTCAGTGGAGGGCCATCGCACGCCCGTGAAGCCAGCCCTGGTCCAGGTTTGGGAAGCACCGTTTTAAATAGGACCCACTGGCCATCTCAGCCCAGGTTCCTGGAGCAAAGGACCTCGGGCATCTGCCCACCACCGACGTTGAAGTGGGCACCTGTGAGTCGAAAGGCTGGTGGTGAGGTGTGGGGTTTCATGCAGCCAAAAGAACACCTGCCTTGCTATGCCTCGAGCCTAGCAGCAATCCCGAGCCTGGTGAAGCCGGGAGACATGTCCCAGAGATAGCTTTCTTGGGGGGACGGGGAGAAATGGAAGAGGGAAGCTCCATTTCACAGTGGAGCTCGAGAGTAGTGTGTCTGTTCGGTGATGAGTTCTCTGTGGGTAATACTCACGTGTGGGGATACATACTCTCATTGTCATGGACGAGGGAGGGAGAGAGGAGCTAGAGGAACGGAATGAGCTGGAGGAGGCAGGAGGGAAGGGAGGGATCATCAACAACAAAAAATGTTTAAAAAAGGAAAAAATTTTCATGTGGATTTATAGAACCCTCAACAGAGTTTCAACATCCTTTTTGGCCTGGCCGTTGCCGTGTTACCTTTTGGCGCTTGCCAATATCCGTGAAAAACTCAGGCTCCTGGCTTCATGGATCAAAATACTGGGCATGGTCTATGTTACGGCTTAGAGCGCAGTGTCAGGGGACCCCGAACGTTCTTTGCGTTTTGCGTTGTAGGCCATCAGCAAGAATTTTAGAAGTGTTGCTATTTCACACTCGTTTTAAAATAGAGTCAGCCGAGCTCAGATCCTCCCCAGTACCCCTCAAAGGGCCAGATCTCCCCTGGAAAAGCCACGAGGTCGGCCACAATCCTTTCTGCTGCTTGGAGGGAAACCAGTTAAAGACGTTTTCAATTCACCATGGAGATTCCGTAGGAAAATCATGTTTTGTTGTAACGGATACTAGCTCTTACAAAAATCTTTGTCTCGAGTCTCTTTTTTCTTGCTCTCTAAGACTTGAGCTGAAACACGTCAATATGTAAAACTGTTGTTTAATGAAAATTCAGGCTCTCTAGCCCAGTGGGAAAGGAGTGGGACATTTTTATATTTTACAAACAGCGTCCTCTGTCCTCTGCCACGCACAGACGGGGCAGTCATGGTGTCCTGGTGCCATCTGGGCTGTTTGGAGAGATTATTTCATTCCATTCTCAACCAGAAGGAGATCCTTTGTTTCTCCTTACAGAGGCCAGAATTGAGGTCCTGGTGGATAAAGTGACTTCCCAGATTACACAACCCACAGGTGCTCACACTGAGATTTGAATTCATGCTGGTCTGACTCTTGAGCCCCATAACAAACCAGGGGTCCCTAGCCATGACGCATCGCTCTCATTCACTAATGCATTCCTTCCACAAACGTTTCTTGAGCACCTACTATGTGCTAGGCACTGCCTTGGGCACTGGGGATACAACGGTGAGAGCGGAGCCAATCACAGTTCTGTCTTTCGTTGCTCCAGAGCTTTTCTTCCGCCCTTCACACACCACCGCTCTGACAAGTTCGCCCAGAAACTGGTTCGTTTTTCTCTTTCTTCTGTGGGAACAGCCATGCACTGGATTTTCATTGTGTGCTGACCTGTCCCTCTTCTCCACCAACCGAAGAATCCCAGAACAAGGCGCTGTACCCCAGCCCCAGCCCAAGACCTCTGTGTTTGCTCTGCTCAGCACCCCCTCTTCCAGAAACACTTCCCTGTGGTTCCCTTTGCAAAAGGCTCCTCCCCAGCTCCGAATATGGGACCTCGGCAGGAGCAGCCAATCCCAGTAGTCTACCCCCTGGCCTCAGTGGTTGGGCGAGGCACAAGCACGTGACTTGTGTCTGACCAATCAAATTGCTTTCCTGGGTTTTTCTGAATGGGGCTGGTAGGGAAGAAGCCCCTCCAATTCCAGCTTCCTCGTGGGATCTGGCTTTGAAAGACAGAGGAGACAGATCTTGGTCCTTGACTCCTGGCATCCCGATGTCCAGTATCACACCTGCCCTTGCTGTGGTGGGATGGAATGACCGTCCCTTCGCATCTCCCCTTTGATTAATTTCAGCTTGAGATGGCTTTCTGTCACTTACGCCCGGAGAGTCCTGACTCGCACGGCCTAGGCAACTGTCATGACCAACTCATGGAGAAGAACTGGAGCCATGTGTATCAGCAAGGGGTCAGGCCACAGCCTTGGGTGGGTGGGTGTGCACAGGAACCGGGAGTGGGCAGGGGTGGGGCTGGCGGTGCTGAGCATTGGATAGTTAACAGTCTGGGCTTTTAGAGGTGAAAGGGCTTGTGTTCATATCCCAGCTCTTGTCCCAGACGAGCTGTGTGATGCTGGGCAAGTCACTTCATCTCTCTGAGCCCATTACTATGAATACTGATAGGAATGGCAAGAGCACTGCGAGATGGTATGTGACCGAGCCAAACTTCCTGCAGCTGAAGAGTGTCTCAAAGATCCCTGCCTTCTCCCTGTGCTGGCAACTTGCCCTGAACACCTTTCATGTAACATTCATGCAGCAACACTGATCGCAAGTGTTCTCCATTTGTGAGGCCCTGGGGAGATCATAGTGTCGAATATAATGGACATCGTCGCTGTTTGGGGGCTTACACTCTAGTGGCTGGCCCCGTAAAGGAGCAATTACGAGGCTGCCCTAAAAAAATGCTCAGGGTGCTGTGGGGCCTTTGTGAGAGAAATCTGAGCTGGCATTGATCGTTCGAGGAAGGATTGAAGTATGGGTGGAGGCGTGAACAAGGTGTACAGACCGGCCAGGTAAGGAGGGAATTGAGGTAAGGAGGTGCTCCCCGTAGAGAACCCGGCGTAGGCAGAGGCTTGAAAGTAAGACGAGCTAGGGCTCCGTGTAGGGAAGGGGCAGTGATTTCATATGGCTCTGGAATGGGGCAGGAATGATCACGAAGGAGAAAAGAAGTAGGGAAGGTTATGCTGAGTCTGGGATCTCATGCCAAGAGGGTAGGACTTCATCTTTAGTGGGATCCTTTTGAAGACTTTACCCAAGACTATTTCAAGGGCCATTTCTTGGGGATCCCAAGCTCCCATTTTCTAGATGGAAAAACTGAGCTGCCGAGAAGAAAAGTGACTTGTCCAATGCCACAAAGCCGGTGAGCGGAGGGGCTGGAACCGGAGTCCAGTTCTCTGGATCTGAAAAAACCAGTGTTTTTTTTTTTTTTTTTCCCGTCCTTGGGGTTCTCTGCTCCAAACCCCCACCTGGACCAAGTCCGGCCATTGCAGCTCTTCTGAACTCGGGAAAGCTCCGATTCCTCACGTACACACAGCCACACTGTCTCAGGAAGCTCGCAATAAATTTTTTTTTTCAGGCAACGCCTTGCTCCCATCCCTGCAAAACAATGTATTTATTATTGCTAAGCCTTTTCCATCTTGGAGGAGAAAATGCATACCACATGACTCCCCAAAGCCGAGCGGTCCCGGTTTACAAATACAGTACGTTAATAGCTTTGTAAACATTTATTCAGGATGACAGCTGAGGGAAACATGTGGCATTAATTAGAAAGCTCAGCAACGCGGCCTATTAAGAGGGAGGTTAAATCTGAATTAGTTGGCTTTGCTGAAGCGAGAGGCTCTGGGGAGCCCAGCTTCGCTCTAATATGTTCTGACTCTGTTGACGTGGGGTGCGTTGGGGCGCATGGGGGTCTCGGTTCGTAGGGAGGAAGCCTGTGTCTTGGCAAGATGGTCGCTGAGTCATTGGGCTGCAAAACTGTCAGGGTTGGCCTCCCCAAATGTCTGTCCCATGGGTGCCGCAACTTGTCATGGTGTCGGATGGTGGGAGTGTCAAGCCACGGGGCGCCAAGAGCTTGCAGCCCATCGAGGGACCAGGATGCGCTTCCCCAAGACTGCTGGCTTCTTGGGGGGATGGCTTCCTGGGCGGGAGCTGCTTCTTTCTCAGGTTTGCTATTGCCTGTCCACTGTGCTTGCCCGGCACGGTGCCTCCATCCATCACAATACCTTAGGTTGTCTCTGCTTCGTGGTACCCAGGGGGGCTGTCCAGTAGCCTGGATGTTCGGGGCACCCAGAAGCCCACCCTGCTCCCTGCTTTCTGCTGGTCCCGTGGGGCTTGACTTAAAGCAGACACCCAAGGGGCTATTTCTTCCCAGCCTCCTGTTCCGGAAAGCCTGCAAATGTAGACGGTTGAGGTTACCCCTGATTGGTCACACATCCACATACAGAAATGTCCTCATAGCATTGAAAGGAGGTGACATTTGTCATGTGACTCTGAACTTCCGTCCTATACTTCAAACACATCCCTTGTCAAGAGCTATATAGGAACATCCTTGTAAGTTCCATAAATCCTTTAATTACCTTGTGAATAACACGACGACACTGCTTTGTGGCTCTCTGGGTGGTAGTTGATGTGTTAATTTGTGATACGTAAACATTCAGTTGCACAGTGGTTTGTGTGTGCCCCCGTTTTGACCTTTCTGCATCTGAGAATAGTCTCGAGCTTGTAAGTACAGAAGGGACCCAGGTGTCCCATGAGCTCCGAGAACCTGGCTGGTGCCCTGTGAGCATATGTTGAAAAGATACAGGAAAGGATGAGTGCCTTTGGGAAGCCACGTGTCTTCTCTGGGGCTCAGTTTTATCATCTGTAAAATGGGACGGTGGGAAAAGATACAGGAAAGGATGAGTGCCTTTGGGAAGCCACGTGTCTTCTCTGGGGCTCAGTTTTATCATCTGTAAAATGGGACAGCTGGCGGAGTGAGGGCTGAGGACTCGGTGAGCTGACCCGTAGCACGATACAGAGGTCTGTTTTGCATTCTATTGGCTCTGCCCGCAGGACTCTCTGGTCCCTCTGGCCTGATGCCACCATCTGTCCCCCTTCTCAACACCCTCTGGTTCAACCATGTGCCCATCTTCTCGCTGCTCTGAACGAAGTCTCACTGGGTATCTCACTTGGATGGTTGACCCAGGACCAGATCTGACCCTCCATTTTGGCATCATCTCCAAACCACCACCTTCTCCCTCTCTTTCCCACTCAGTGTGCAGGCACCGGGGGCTTGGAGACACGTTCTTGCTTAGAGGTTTTCAAACACTGTTTTTCTCTCCCAACAAATGAGATCAGTAATGCAGTTTCTAAAGTAGACCAACCAGGAGTGGCCCCGGGTGAAGGAGCAGAAAGCCTTCCTCTTGCTCTCTGGATTCTAGGGTGTTGAGAGCTGGTTGCAAAGCCCTGATATTACTGTAATTCTCATTTAATGGCTAGAGGACCTATGGTGGCGGGGGGGGGGGGGAGTCAGCGTGTTGCCGGGCGGCAAGTGGTGGGGCGGAGCTAGAACCTGGCTCTTTCCACTACCTCTTGTCTAAGAGAACAAGGGTTTACAAAAGCCTCAGCAGTAACTCTGATAGGGCTCATTGGGGGTAGGTAGCAGAGAGGTTAAAGGGGGTGACCAGTAGTTAGACTCCCTAGATCCCAGTCCTGCTCTTACCACTTGGGAACTTTGTCCCGGGACAAGTTGCCTTGTCTCTCTGTGACTCAGTTTTCTCTTTCTCAAAATGCGGGTGATGATAGCTACCTCAGTGGGTTGTGAGGTTCAAATGAGGGCGAATACATGCAAGCTACCCAGCCCTGGAGTCCAGCACATAGCAAGGGCTCAGTAAAGGTCAGCTGTCATTGTGAACGGGACACAGTTAGGGGGGCTGTCTCCAAGAAGGGGAGGGGACGGCAGAGACCAGACCAAGGAGAACGTGAACCTTGCAGCTAAACACTTGGGTTCCGATCCCAGCTCCTTGCTATTAGCTGTGTGACCTGGGGCAGGTGTCTTGACCTTTCAGAGCCTCCCATCACCTCCTCTGGGACAATAAGAGAATCAACTTCTCAGGGTTCTCATGAGGACTAACAGAAATAAAGCATGAAAAGCCCTTAGCTCAGTGACTGGCACTGAATTTGTCCACAGATAATTGTGGCTATTTTTCTTGGTGCTGTGTGTTTATTCTTTCTTCTTGGTGGAGGATATAGGGCAGAAAAGGGTTCTCCTTCCAGTTCATTTATGTCTCTCTCAGCAGTAATAAGAATTGCTATCACTACTATGATTACTACCAATTTATACACTGCTTGGGCTCAGTCATAACTCTCCATCTAAAAGCTTAATGTCACCAGCCTATCCCATTCCCCACCCCCCCCTGAAGCCCTCAGTTTGTTTCCCAGAGTCCATAGTCTCTCATGGTTCATTCCCCCTTCTGTTTACCGGTGATGGGTATTAAGGAGGGCACGTATTGCATGGTGCACTGGGTGTTATATGCAAGTAATGAATCATGTAACTTTACATCAGAAACCAGGGATGTACTGTATGGTGACTAACATAATATAATAAAAAATTATTATAAAAAATAAAAAATAAACTAACATAATATAATATAACTAACATAAAAATAAACTAACATAATATAATATAATATATATAACATAATATAATAAAAAATTATTATAAAAAATTAAAAAAAAAACTTCTTTGAGCATCACTTTTGCCATCTGTAAAATGGGTTGACAACAGTACCTTCTTCTTGGTGTTGTGAAAATTAATGGATTATATATGAAAAGCACTTAGGGGGGGTGCCTGGCTGGCTCAGTCATTAAGCGTCTGCCTTTGGCTCAGCGCATGATCCCAGGGTCCTGGGATCGATCCCTGCATTGGGCTCACTGCCCCGCAGGGAGCCTGCTTCTTCCTCTCCCCCCACCCCCGCCCCGCTTGTGTTCCTTCTCTCACTGTCTCTGTCTCTGTCAAATAAATAAATAAAAAATCTTAAAAAAAAAAAAAGAAAAGCACTTAGGAGTAAACTTTTGGGGAGTATGAATCATTGCAGCATTATTATTATTGTTTATGGTTGAAGAATTCTCTTCACATCATCGTTTTTAGTCTTTAGTGCGACCTTGTGAAGTTGTTAGAGAATGGTAATAACTCATACCTTTTGGCAAAAGAGGAAACCGAGTCTTAGATCAAGACACTTGTCCCAGATCGTAAGGTCTGTAAGAAGCTGCCCTGGGGCTGGGGCTCTGTGGCAAGTCCCATAGAGTATGGAGTCCGACAGCCTGCATTTCCCAAAAGCTCCCAGATGACACCGGGGCACCAGTGCTGCTGGTCCATGGACCGCTCTTTGAGTACCAGCAGCTCACATCAGTGCTGTACAATAGAAATATGTGAGCTGTAGATGCGGTTTCTTTCTTTCTTTCTTTCCTTTTTTTTTTTTTTTTAAAGATTTTATTTATTTATGTGACAGATAGCCAGCGAGAGAGGGAACACAAGCAGGGGGAGTGGGAGAGGAAGAAGCAGGTTCCCAGCGGAGGAGTCCGATGTGGGACTCGATCCCGGAACGCCGTGATCACGCCCTGAGCCGAAGGCAGACGCTTAACGACTGCGCCACCCAGGCGCCGGATAGATGCACTTTCAAGTTTTCTAGTGGCCACATTGAAAAAGTAAGAAGGAACAGGGGACTTGCATTTCAATATATTTTGTTTCACCCAAGATAACAAAAATATCATTTTAACTCAATATAAAAATATAAAACCAGTATAAAATGATACAATACATAGATAAAATACATAGGAAAGATATTTTGCATTTTTCTTGACGTACTAAGGCTGGAAAATCCAGTGTGTGTTCTACACTCAAGTAAATCTCCCTGTAGACAGGCCACATTCCAGGCGTTCAGTCACCATGCGTGGCTGGTGGCTACCATATTGGATCACGTAGTTCTAGAACTCAGGCTGTGGTTTAGGACTGCCCAGCTTGCAATGCTGGCTCTGCCAGTGAAATTTGGGTAAGTTACTTAGTTTCTCCAAACCTCGGTTTCCTTGTCCATAAAATGAGACGAAATTGGAGGTCATGGCATCTGGCCAGATCGTACTTTCTGGAGCCATCGGGTTCCCCAAATCTGAAACACAGCCTACAGCAGAAGATGGGACAGACTTCCAAGACTCTTCCAACATTTTCTGGCAATTTCATTATATACTTGCCCCTCCGTGGGTCTGGGGGAGAGGGGGCTCATCTGGATTCTTCTCTCTAGGCTCTTCGTTGTGTGGATCATAGGTGGCATTTTGCTTGTTTCCTGGACTGTGCAGGTTGTGGTCGGCTGGCTGGCTGCATGCAGGGTGAGGCAAGAGCGAGGGGGCAAGGAGGGGGTGGCTGGAGAGGGAAGAGCTGGATAAAAAGGCAGCTCACCCTCTTCAACACCAACAGTTAGTTGCAGGTGCACTGAACAACAAAGGTCCAAGTTCTGGTCTGCTCCTGGCTTTTTGGGTCTATCATAATAAATATTAGGTAAATGCATGGTGGATGAGCCAATTAATGGGGGACAAGGCCAACCAACTGTGGGAGAATAACAGAGACTAATGGGCCATAGGGTCTGAAGGCCTGCCTTTGTAAACCTGTCTGAGGAAGCAGTCTTTCTGTTTTTGTTTTGTTTTGTTTTGTTTCCCCTAATGCAGGAAGAAGGAGGTGGCTTTTAGGTATTCTGAGTGTTTAGGCATTTTTACGGGTCCTGTTGGAGGCACTTCACAATCCTGGGGCTGTGTCCCCCGCCCCAACCCCAACTCTCCTCCAGCAGCCCATGGAACCCTGCAGATAAGGCTTAATGTTTAAAAGTCCCCATCCTTTCCCCAGAGAACCGGGGATGCTTGTTGGAGCTTTCCTTCCCTTTCATGCTAGATCTCTGAGGCCTGCCAGGCTCCTGATGCAGCTGGAACCTCAGAGCAGTGCAGGGTGTGGGAAGCACGGAGGCATCTCCTGGGGCTGGAACGGACTGTGACGTACTGTCACGCGCTTCTCTCTGTGTCTATGGCAGATATGGGCAAGTCACCTTGCCCACAGTTTTTTTTCACCCCCAAAAGTCAAAGGAAGAGTGTTTCCTCTACATAGCTCAAGCTCATTGGGCTGCTAAAATGGCAGAAGAGAGTTTTCCTTCCGTTTTCTCCGCCCAGGTCCCTAAGGAAGCATGTCACTAGCACGCCGCCAGCAAATCCGTGTGCGGGCGCTCTGCTTTCCCAGCTCTCTGATGCTAAAGAGAAAGGGTCATGTTGAAGGAACATTTGATGCACTGGCTCAGGGGGACTAAATGTGTTCATAGGATCTGGACCAGACACTGGAAGTCTTGACTCCAGTTCCAATCCCTCTGCTGACCGCAGTGTGACAGGGGCCAGAGTCGCTCCTCTCTGGGCCATGTCCTCATCTTTCAACCAGGAAAGGTGGAATTTCTCCTATGTGGGGCGACTGGAAAGAACACCAACAACCAAGTCCACGTCTTTATGAGGATTAGCAAACCCCAAGGTGTTTGTAGATGGGGCATGCCTGCCTCCCTTTCTGTTTTTCTTTCCTCTGTAATTTTGGGAACCTTGAGGTTTTCCTTGTAGGAGAAGGCAAAGACAAAATAACAGGCCGTGGGAAGGGGTCTTGGTTAAAAGAAGGTAGGGATGTGTCATGTATTGTTAACCAGGTTCATGGCCAGGTTCATAACTGGATTCATAGGTTCACGGCCAAGTTCATGGCCAAGTTCATGGCCATGTTCTGAGATTGGTCTGTAAGTCCTGTGCTAAAAAAAAAAAAAAAGAAAAGAAAAAAAGAAATCATTATAGGGGCTGCCAAACCGATATTAAAACCAGTGGCTTATGAAAGGGCCTGGCAGTCGTGCTCAGAATCTGTTTGCACCCCTTCATTTGCAGAGAGCAGGAAGCATCTCATGTGGGGCAGGTCTTTCAATAACACCAAAAACAGAAGTGGAAAAGATTTTCCCCCGTCACCTGGTCTCTCTCATTTCTTGGAGTCGGAGATGGTTCACGTTGGAAATGTCCCCAGGAACAGCAAGGATCAGCGTCCAGCTCGCAGCTAGGAGAAGGGGCTCACGTGACTTGAGCGAAGTAACATGACCTTTTCGAAACCCAACAGTGATCAATAAACCGAGCCTGGGTTTTCTGCTAATTTTTTTAAGGATGTCACTTAAAAAAATTTTTTTTTCTTTTACTCCTGTCAATGAGGGAAACCCAGCACTCTCGAACACTGCCGATGAGAGGGAGAATTGATAAACGTTTCTGAGAGCCGAGTTCCTTTAAAATGCACACACCGTCTCGGAAACGTCACCTTTGGGAGTTTATCCTGAGGAAGTCATTGGAGAAAGGCACCCAGGATGAAGGTGGTCAGCCCAGCATTGTTGCTGGCAGGAAAACACTGGAAACAACCCGAACATCAACAGTAGGAGATTGGTTATGAAATTTAGCTCTATCCGTGCACTGGAAGATGAAACAGCTGTTAAAAATTGTGTCCTCATTCCCTCTCCCGCCACCCCCTCTCCCTTCCTCCTGCCTTCTACACTTTTTTTTTTTGAGTGCCTACTATGCTCCAGACACTGTCTAAGGGGGTTGACATAGATATTCAGGATGTATCAAATAATACATAATTAAATAAAATGAAATACATTAAAATGCCAGTATCGCGGAGGCATTTTATGCTCTTACGCTCACAAAGGTATCTATATTTGTATGGCAGAATATGAAATAAACGGTTTAAAAGGCCACGCAGCAAAATATCATAGGTCACTTTTCTCTAGATGTTGGGGTTATGGATGAGTTCTAGGTCTCTTTAGATCTTTTACTTTATCTGCATTCTCTACGTTGCCTGTGGTGAGATTGTTTCATGGGTCAAGGTCAATGAGGCCCTGCATGATTTGGCCCCGAGTTGCTCCCTGCCTGCCTTCTTCTCCTATCAAGGTTCACCCGGCCTGCTCCACCCTAGATGTGGTGTCTCTGTTCTTCAAACATGTCAGACTTGTTCCCACCCCAGGGCCTTTGCATGTACTATTCATGCTGCCTTGAACACTCTTTTCCTAGTGCTGTTCTTCCTGGTCATTCTGGTCTCAACTTAGATATCCCTTCCTCAGAGAGGATCTCCCTGCCCACTTAATTAAAATTGGCTTGCCCCTGCACATTCTATCACACTTCTCCATTTTAGTGTCTTCATCGCATTAATAACACTGAAATTCTTCCGGTTTTTCTCCAACTTGATAATTTTTGTCTTTTCCACTTGACTGTAAGCTCAATGTGCACGGGGACCTTGTGTTCTTGGCTCCTGAAATAAAACCTGGCACGTAACAAGCAATCAATAAATACTTGTTGAGTGAACACATTCTGGGCTATATATTTTCAAAAAAAGATTATTTTACAAATTGAAAAAAAAAAAAAAACCCACTCCTCGCTTTCTTGCTTGCCAGAGACACGCAGGAAACTGGTGACCTTCAGCTGCAGGATTCCCTCTACTCTGCCAGTTTACTGCTTCTGACCTTGTAAGTAACCCCACGTAGGCCCATGTCGGTGAGATTGTGGTGCCCGTGGTCGTTCAGGAGTCGGCATCTACCCAATGGGAGTGAAGCGGCTGAGTTCTCATCCGTGGATTGCACCTCAGTGCATAGCGAGTGGCTTAGGAACTTCAGACACTCAAGTCGCCATTCTTGATCTGTGGCTGATGTGCTGTGTGACAACTGTCAAGTTACCGACCCTCTCTAGACTGCAGTCTTCCTGTGTGTGCAGTGAGGGGGAGATCCTATCCATTTCCAAACCTATAGGAATGCTATGCCATCAGTAAGCTAATACCATACCTTATGTGCTCTTCTTACATCTCTCTTGTTCCCTGTTGGGCATCCTGAACCCCATGTCAATGGCCTCTCGGACCAGGTCGGGATAGTGGGAAAGGCAAAGAAACAATATTATTTGAGCAAATTCTGTATGAACCCCCTGTTAAACTCATGACAACTCTTGAGATATAATCATCCCCATTTTACGGATGCGGTCTTTGAGGACAGGACTTGCCCAGGGGCTCATAGTGAGCAAGGGGCAAAGCAAGATTTGAGTCTGTGTCTATTACTGTAGCAGCAAGGGTGGGTCGGCTCCAAGTTATAAAGATACACGACTCTTCATGGATGCTCATTTCCTTGTCAATCAAGCCAGGCTGCTCGGCGACCAAGACTGACAGAGCTCTGAACGGCCAGCTGGCTCCCTCTGTATCTGTCAGAATTATTTGTCAAGAGGAAAGAGGAACACAGAGGTATAGATTTAAGAAAAAAAAAAGGTTGCAGAAATCCTGGTGTCGCACAGCCACATCATATTAAAATCCTCCCTGTTTGGTTATTTGCCAGCGGGACCCACCCAGCTTCGTTCCAAGGGAAAAATTATGGTTCGTGAGAGGCCAGCTGTAGGGAAACGTCAGCTATTGGCATTGAGCTGGAGGTCAAGATCTTGAATGCCAGGTCAAGCGCTCTTGGTCCTGGCAGGTGGAGGGGCAGGAAAATGAGCTCCAATCTTTATTGTTATTATTATTTTTTTAAAGATTTTATTTATTTATTCGACAGAGATGGAGACAGCCAGCGAGAGAGGGAACACAAGCAGGGGGAGTGGGAGAGGAAGAAGCAGGCTCATAGTGGAAGAGCCTGATGTGGGGCTCGATCCCATAACGCCGGGATCACGCCCTGAGCCGAAGGCAGACGCTTAACCGCTGTGCCACCCAGGAGCCCCTATTGTTATTAAAAAAAATTTTTTTTTATTGAGATGAAATTCACAGGGTATGCAATTCACCATTTTAAAGTGTGCAGGTCAGAGGCATTTTCTGGGTTTGTGATGTTGTGTGATCACCACCTCTGTCTGGTTTCATGACATTTTCAGCACCCCAAAGGGAACTCCTGTTCCCATGGAGCAGTCTGTCCCCATGAGCCCCACTCCTCTCCCCGCCCCTCATCCCCAGCCCCTGACGATCGTTAATTTGTTCTTGGTCTCTGTGGATTTGCCGGTTCTGGGTATTTCAGATAAGTGGAATCCTATCCCGTGTGACCTTTTGTGTCTGGCTTCTTTCACTTAGAATAATGCATTTGAGGCTTGCCGATGTTGTGGCAGGCGTCAGGACTTCATTCCTTGTTATGGCTGAGGAATATTCCATTGCACGGACAGACCACGTTTTGTTTACCCCATGCATCTGTTGATGAACGCTGGTTTATTTCCACCTTGTGGCTCCCGTGAAGTTTTCTGCTGTGCACATCCATGGACAAATATTTATTTGAAGACTTGCTTTCAACTCTTTGGGGTCTACACCTGGGAGCGGAATTGCTGGGTCACATGGCGACCCTATATTGAACTTTTTGAGGACCTGCCGAACTGTTTTCCAGAGCGACTGTGCCGCTTTGCACCCCCACTGGCGGCATACAAGCATTTCAGTTTCTCCACATCCTCGTGGATAGTTGTTGTTTTTAATTTTTCTCAATTACAACCATCCTTGTGGGTGTGAAGTGGTATCTCCTTGTGGTTTTGATTTGCATTTCCCTAGTGACTAATGACCTGGACACTCTTTGCCTGCGCTTATGGGCCATTTGCATATCTTCTTCAGAGAAGTGTTTATTCAAACCCTTTGTCCAATTTTTAATGGGGTCATTTGTTTTTTTGTTGTTGGGCCCCAGGCCTTCTTGACCTCATCAACTGTGTTGTTGTGGGGCCCGTTGGTGAAGGAGCCAGGGATGTAGAGACCTGCCCAGCTCATTCCTGGACACAACAGTCAGGAAATGAAGGGAGGCTGCCCATGGGGCTCTCACTCACTTTTTGAGTTTGGCCAGACTCGCCAAGAAGTTTGGGGGTCTTCCCTCCATAGAATGCTAGAAAGACCTCTGTGATCCTTGCTCCCAAATACTCCAGTTCTAGGACATGAGCCGTTCTTCTCATTATGAGAACATTCCACATCCTTAAGTTCCTTTAACCACTAAAAACACTCTATCTCTCATATGGAAACAATATGTACTATTTTCCATACTCTGTAATTATCCCCTTTGATACAACCATGTGCAAAGTAGTATCCACCTGGCCAATTTACATATATTTAATTTATTTTTTTCTACTTTAGACTTCGCTTCATGTATTTTTACGGCCGCATTACACAGCATCAGTCAGAGACTGTAAATGGAAAATGTAGAGTGATTCCAAATGTCCCTCCCTCTTTTCTCCTCCAGCTTCTTCCCTGTAATTCCATTAACCCGGCACAGCAAGAAAACAAACCTTTGGAGTCCGGGATATCTCTCAACACCTCTGATGGAGGGTGTGGGGCTAGTTCAGTCTTGGCAGCTTCGGGAAGTCCTTGGAAGTTCTGGGAAAGGGCCCATCTTAGCTCACCTCCAGCCACCTGCGTGGGGCTGGAGGGAGGCCCTCCGTGCCAGGCTTACTGGGAAGTTAATTCCAGGTCTCTGGAGTGTGATCAGTTCTGCTGGACTCTTGAATCCTCTGGGTGATGTAGTGGGAGTGTAGCAGCCAGACCCCGGGGCTGTGGAATCCTAAGGCTTATTCTGAGTCAAAACTCATGAGTCTATTACTCCGATGGATGTGGGACCTGGGGTGCATCTCTGAATCATTCTTGGACTCAGTTTCTTTGACTTTAGAATGGGGATAACAAGAATGCTCACCCCTCCAAGGTTGTGTACCATAACGAAAGCCCATCTTGACTGAGTTCTTATTATGGGCCAAGCACCAGATGCGATGTTTTATGACAACTTTGCAATTTACCCCTTGCCACAGTTCCACCTAGATGGCCCTTTAAGTTCCATTTTACAGATGGGGAAACTGAGGCCTGGGGACATTACTTTGACTTGGCCAGCTTTGCGAAGCTGGTCCTTGGGGGAGCCAGGATTAGCACCCCATCTCCTTGGTGTGACCGTCTTCTGGACTCTCCTGTCTCTCGGATGACATAAAGTGCGTCCCCCTCCTGGAGGGTCTCCAGCAGATGGTAGCTGGGAAGTGCAGAGGTCCCAGCATGCAGCAAATGTGCTGTGTTTATCCCTCTTCTTCCCTCGATCACTCAGAATGAATCCTGCGGTGGGGGCTTCTCTTGAAGACCGAAGTTCAGGAGAGCACACCGAGTTCTGTATGGGATTCGCCTAACCTTGCCAACGGCTTTCAAAGGTTTCGGGGGTCTACAAAGCCCCTGAAGAATTTGGCTTTGAGAAGTTTCCCCTTCGTTTCTAAATCCGTGGGCAGATTAGGCAAAATGGAATCCGTATGTTTCTGATTCATTTACACTTAACTCATCAAAATGTTCCTTTTTATGAGCTATTTGATGTCCAGAAAGCTTTTGAGTAGATTTTATAAGCCTTTTAAAGACTTTTCTCTTAGAAACAGGCGGTTGCATTTTGCCAAGAATAAACAAACTTGAACCTCAAAAGTGCAGAGCTTGCCAAGGACCCCGATGCCAGAGGGCAAGTGTGCAAAGTCACCCCTTCTTCACTCCTGACACCTTCTTCCATTTCTTCCTTCCCCACCCCTCACCCCCAAGTTTGGCCCCTCTGGTTTCTTTGCAGAACTTTTGATCCCAGTGCCAAACGTTTGCGCCTCTTTCCAAACGTAGTTCTCTCTGAGCTGCTCACCTTAGCAGAAGCAGCCCCCGGCCGTCCCGTCTCTTGTCTCTTGCTGCCCCATTACCTGCCTGCGGGCAGCTCAGAGCCCATGAAAAGGTGCAGTTAATTCCCAGTCACTCTGAAACCAATACCCACATGTGCCATCTGCAAAGAGCTCTCATTATTCCACGTGAATTTTGTAACAAGGGCGGGCGGGAGAGCCTTTCTGATTCCCCTGTTACAGTCCAGGAAACTGAGGCTCAGCGGTCCTAAGTGATGGGCTAAGACCGTCTGGCTCGAAGGTGCCGAAGTCTTGTCTTGGTCCACTCAGGGGGGCTTATAGACAAGAGAAATTGATTTCTTACAGCTCTGGCAGCTGGGACATCCAAGATCGAGGTGCCAGCAGGCAGGGTGTCCGGGGAGGGTTCCTAGTTCGTACTTGGTGGTCTTCTTTCTGTGTTCTCATGTGGTGGAGGGGTCAAGGCAGCTCTGTGGGGCTTCTGTGAGGGCTCTAATCCCATTCGTGAGGACTCCACCCTTATGACCTTATCGCTTCTAAAGGCTCCGCCTCCTAATATCATCACACTGGAAATCATGTTACACGTATGAATTTTGGGGGGACACAAACATTCAGTCTCTAGCCATTCCAAACACTTCTGTTTGGTTTGGTTTTGCTGTGCTACCACGAAGAATGACTCGTAAGGCCATCTAGAAAGACTCCCGAGGGTCTTATTTTTTCTAGGGTGTCAGAGCTAACAAAGGACCTTGGACATCAAAGGGATGTTAGATCTGTTTGCTATTAATTCCTCACAACAGTCTTGAGGGTCGGCTGTTGTTATTTCTATTCTATAGAAGAGAGAAGGGAAGTTTAGAAATCACATAACTCATTTATATGATACCATGCATAGGTAGGCTGATGGAAGAACACCCTGGGAGCTACCCTGGCTAGTCCTGGTTTCCAGAAGATGGCACGGATGCCCCTGGTGGGTGTGGCTAACTCAAGGTCACCCAGAAACGTGACAATAAAAGATTCTGAACCTCACCGTGAGAGTGTTTTCCCCTTTGCAAGCCTCTTCCAATCCTTACCTCGGTTTGGTGCGAGTGTGTCTTTAACCCTTTCTGTTCCCTACTTTGTCATATGGAGAGAACAGGTGTCATACTTAGACCCTCCCACCGAAAACAGTGCGTAGCCAGGATTTATAATAGCTTTGCTTTGCTTTTACAGCTTTTCTTTCTTGAGGTTCCCTTTCACTTATGAACATGACCCTGTGTTTATCCATAGCATAGTGAGATACAATTTCCTTTCGAGATTACGTAAATAAAAAGCACTGACCTAAGAAGTATACGCAGATGGTGAGTATAGCAAAAATGTTGGTGGTAGCACCGAAACGACTGATGTTTAGGAAACACACATCAAGTCCATTTTACAGACAATGAGACTGAGTCCTAGGGAAACGTGTCTGGCTTACGAGAGAGCCAGAGGGTCCGGGTAAGAACTCAAGTGTTCAGGTCAGCTTTGGTAGTTCCGAGCGTGTCCTGGATGGCATTTGCTTGGATGTCTTTAAAGTACTCCGTGGTTGTGGCATACCCGAGTCTTGCCGCTGATAATTGTCAACACATGCTGAATGAGGGAGTAGTAGGCCAGTGAGTGAAGGCATGAATGGATGAAGGAAGGAAGGAAGGACACATTTGATGGCTACCTTCCCAATCCCTGACTTGAAGAAAGATATCTCAAAAGGGACAAGGCCAGGCTGGACTGGATCCCAGGTTATCTGAAGTCCTCCAAAATATGGAGGTGCTTACTTAGGCTTAGACCAGTGGTTCTTCACTGAGCGCGATTTTCGTCCCCCATCTTCTGGGGACATTTGGCAATGTCTGGAGATAGTATTGGTCGTCATAATGGGGAGGAGGTCTGCTCCTGGTGTCTAGTGGATACTGGTCATGGATGCTTCTAAACATTCCACGATTCATAGGGCAGCCCCCATAACACAGAATTATCTGGCCCAGAATGCCACTAGTGGCCAGGCTGAGAAACTCTCTTTTAAGTACTTGGCGGAGTCATGGCGTCTTGAAGGTCTAAGGATGTCGTGAAGTGTCCAGTCTTGCTGAGTCCTTAAAAATATGTGTTTCTTCCTGGCCAGCTGTCATTTAGCAAGACTTCCCACATTTCACTTTTGCTGATTGGGGGACATAGACACATAGGTACGTATTTATAAAAAAAGGTATCGATCCACACAAGTCGTAATTCGTTGACGTGATCATCTTTGACCACTGCTGTGATAGTCCAAGAGTGCGTTTGATTCCTGTATCCACCATTTATGCTTGAAATTGCTCGGCAGAAGCTCTGTGGATTTCTGCAAGTTATTTGTTTCGTTTCGTGTCGGAGGGGAGCATTTATGGTGAAATCTTTTCAAGATAACTTCGAAATTATTTTGCCTGTTACTGGTTCAGATGCTGCTCAGAACCTAACGCCTACCGTATGTCACTCTCATCAAAGAACCAACCACAGTTACTTGTGCTGATCTGACTGTGTGTGGACCTCCCTCCCCAGACCGCGTGCTCCGGGAGAGTGCGTGCTATGTCGTTCTCAAGGCTGTTGCCTCAGCACCTCGCATCTTGCCAGCCACCTAGGAAGGTGCGAGTAAATGTTACTTACTAATTATTTAGTGAATTTTGAATGAATTTTATTTTTTTATTATTTTTTTAATGTTTTTTATTATATTATGTGAGTCACCATACAGTATGAATGAATTTTAATACAAATATTATTTAAACGAATAAATCTTATTTCTTAAGTGGTGATGCGAAGTTATGATTTTCCCTTTTATGGATCAGAAAACTGATCTTCAGGTGAGGTAAGTTACTTCTTCAAGGTCACAGAGCTAGACCCATGGAAGAGGACAGCAGGGAGTGTTACTGATGGGAGTTAACTGGCCTTTCCATCCGTCTACAAAGAGCACATGCCTGGTTCAAGTCTCTGCGAGCTTGAAGTCTGGGTGGCCCACTGGCGTATTCATCCATCCTGAGCAGTGAAATCCTCAATGGACAGAGAAAGGGCAACAAAGTAGGAGTGCTTTCTAGGCATCGACTTGGAGGGACCAGAGTCTCGGGTCATGCTGCGTGTCTTTGGGGTACTTACTTTCTAAGAACCTCAGTCTCTTGAGCCCCCAAAGTGGGCACAATCAGAGTATCTGCTTCATAAGCTTGTCATGAAGGTAATTTGAAGTAATATCAGCAAAAGCTAGGTCCCAGGTAGGTGGTAGGACCTCTGAAAAATGTGAGCTCTTAGTCACCTGTGCGTGGGTCCGGCATCGCTCTTCAAAGAAAGAGAACAGCATTTTCCCTTTGTGGGGACTAATAGGAAAATAGCAACTGAGTGGTAGAGAGTCTGAGAGCCAAGTTCTCTTCCCCTTGAACACTGTGAAAAATTAGCTCTTTTGCTTAAGAGCACACAGACCCTTGAGAAAAGTAAGACATAAAACATGAGCAGAGAGCAGATGCTGGGAAAATGCCATCTTTTTATTGGCACTATTAGAGGGAAATATATGAACTGTATAATGCCATCATAAATACAGTTATTTGTAACGTCACAGTAACAATGCCAGCCACAGTGCTTGTCTCTTTCATTTTCTCCTCTTGAAATGCTTCATATCCAAGCATAAAATCACAGGAAAATGTGAATAATGTTTTCATTCATTAGGGATTCATAACGATATATTAGCAACGTTACCCTGCATCCTTTAGTATGAGGTTCTTTGCCTCTCTGCAAAAATATTTGTTCTTCTTTTTGTCTAAGTGGCGAAGCTTTTTCATTTAAAAACATTTGAAAAAGAATGAGGTGCTGGAGTGCATATCTTGACAAACCATCAAATGGCTCTCAGCCCCTGCCCCCTTCCCTCTTCCAGTTGGCATGGGAACCTACTGTTTCCACCAAGGAGGCAGGTTGGGAGGAAATCACAACTTATTGGAGCACAGTTACTGAAGTTGGTTTGAAAAGACAAAATCGTTAATGTACTTGGTCCTCTTTATATCTTCTCTTTCTCTGTTTGTCACACGCACACTCACGCAGAGTTCAGACATCTGGTCGATTCAGTGCGGGATCTCAGAGGCTGTGTTTGTGCATCTCAGAACATATGGTCAACTGGGGAGAAAGAGATATGTACACACACACACACACAACCCCACCACTATCACCAACCAACACAGTGAGGGGTCTCTGGGCTCCTGAAAGATGTTGACCATGTAATAATTTCTAGGAATAGGGACAGCACTCCAAAATCTGGGATGAAAGTGGCTTGTTTCCCCTGCGTTTGCCCCCTGCGACTGAATCTGTTTTGGATTTTATTCTAAAATGGAGCAGATTGTCATTTTTCCCCCTAATTTTAAGATTTCTTTTATCCTAGGACAAGGAACCTCACAAATTAATTTAGTTTGTGCAGGGGAATTGGTTTTCCTTCAAGTTTTCAGTCCAGTTGTTTAAGACCAGAAGTGGAAATACTATTCTTGTGGACAGAGGAGAGAGGGAAAATGCTGGTAATTATGTATATGTGTGGAGGGGGGATGGTGAGTGTAGATGAAATTAACTATAATACCAGAACATCTAAATTTGAAACAAAAAGAAGGAGGCAAGTTTCTCTGTCAGTCTGCCTCTCCGTTTTTCTCGCTCTTTCCCCAAGTCCCTGTTATGAGACGCATCATACTGACTATAAAATTTGGAAAATAAGCGAATATGAAGAAAACAGTTTCTCCTGGAATCTAACGGTAACAGACAATCACTCTTGAACGCTTTGATTTATTTCCTACAGGTCAAGATAATGCTGTAGAGACAATTTCGAGTCATTTTTCATCTACTCTCATACCATGAGCATTTTCTTCTTCCATTAAATATTCATTAGAATCATAATTTAAAATGTTTTTGCAATCCTTGATCATACCGCGATTTTACTAAACCATTTTTAATTGACGGATATTTAGGTGTAAAAAATTGTGTTATTATAAACATCAGTATGGTGATCATCTTTAGGCATAAATCATTGTCCCGATCTGAATTCAAAGACCAAAGATGTTCAGAAGGGCTGGTGCAGGGACACCTGGGTGGCTCAGTCGGTTAAGTGTCTGCCTTCGGCTCTGGTCATAATCCCAGGGTCCTGGGATCGAGCCCCACATCGGGCTCCCTGCTCAGTGGGAAGCCTGCTTCTCCCTCTCCCACTCCCCCTGCTTGTGTTCCCTCTCTCGCTGTCTCTCTCTGTCAAATAAATAAATAAAATCTTAAAAAAAAAAAAGAATGGCTCGTGCATTGAACGTAAGGGGTGAGACAGGGTTGGATTGGTAGGTAAGAAATAAATCTTGCCAGCCCCAGTGTCCCCTGCTAGGAGTTTTGAACTTTATTCAAATGACAATAATAGTTAGGATGATAGTGAAGATGATAAAATAGGTAATATTCAGCGAGTCCTTGCTGCTCATTAGACACTTTTCCTAGTAGATTTTATTCATTGCATCATTTGATCATGCAACAACCCTGAGCCATAGGGAGGGATTGCAAAACCCAAGTACAAGAAGTCAAGCCATCTGGCCAAGGTCATAAGGCTGGTGGGAACCCGGACTGTAGAGCTGATGTAATGTACCATTTTGGCCCATTCCCTTGTAGCAGTAGGGAGCCGCTGAAGGATTTTGGCTGGGAAGTGGGGCCACGATGAATGGATTTGCATATTTAAAAGTCTTGCTCTGTCTGTAGTGAGGAGAAGGGATGGAGGAAGCAAACCTGGGAAGAGGTAAGATGAGATCCAAGAGAGGGATGGAAGTAGTGAAAGCTGTAGCAGCGGGGACAGGCAGAAGTGGATGGGAACGAGGAGTTTGGAAAGTTAGGGCTGATAGGATTCAGATCTGGAGACAGAGGCAAGGAAACTTCAAGATGCCTTGCAGATTTGGGCAGCTCGGTGGAGGGTGGGGCACATGTGGAGATGAAGGGACAGCTGGATGGCTGCCCACGATCACTTAGCTTCAGACTCGAGGAGGTGGCATTTTGACAACCGAAGCCAGGAGTCTATGGTTCTGGAGACGGTCTGGGAGAAGCAAGTTGTGCTGAATGAGAGGCCTTTCAATAAAAGGAGAAGAGAACAGAGCCAGCATTTGAGGGTGGAGCCTAACAGCACATACTGGGGCGTGGTCACATCAGAATGCCATCGCTTGTTTAGAGGGGCTGTAGTACAGAGCCGAGAGACAGCAAGGGACACCCCACAGCAGCAGTCCCTCGCTCAACACGCACACACCTTCTGTGCCTGGGGAAGGGCCGGGAGACGGGAGGAGATGGCAGGTCAGGAGGGGGTCACCGACTCCAGGAAGCCACTCAGACGGAGGCAACTTAACTCCGTTTCAGGGCTTCTGTAAATTCGGTGACGGAGACTTGGGGTCTGTTTATTTTGAGGAGACGGGTCCTTACGACAGGTTAGGCCTTTAAATGTAAATCCAGTCTGAATACTCTTTCTTTCTAGGGAGTACTTTGGGCAAATGAGGTGACAGAATGGGGAAAAAGTAGGGGTTTTGGAGAGTGGCCATTCTAAATGTGAATCTCAGTGGTTCTTTTTTTTTTTTTTTTGGTCTGGTGAGGATGGGAATGCTGGTTTTACTTTCTCAAGCATTTATTTGTATAACCATAAAATGGGGATAATATGGTTAACCTAAAATGAAATACACAGTTCACCCTTAAACACTGCGGGGGTTCGGGATGTCAATCCCTGCTTGAAGTTGAATGTCCGAGTATAACCTGACTCCCGAAAAACTTAACTGCTTGTAACCCACTGTTGACCAGACGCCTTACTGGTAATATGAACAGTTAATTCACATATATATTGTATGTTCCATGTGTTATATACTGTATTCTTACAAACAAGTAAG
Organism: Ursus americanus; assembly: GCF_024610735.1. Classification (NCBI taxonomy): domain Eukaryota; kingdom Metazoa; phylum Chordata; class Mammalia; order Carnivora; family Ursidae; genus Ursus; species Ursus americanus. The sequence goes on along the minus strand of NC_142156.1, from coordinate 14,098,572 downwards.
GAAGAGAAAGGAAAATGTAATTAGGAAAATCATAAGGAAGAGAAAATACATTTGCAGGGTTGTACTGTATTTATCGAAGAAAGTCTGTGTGTAAGTGGAGCACACAGTCCAAATCTGTGTTGTTCAAGGGCCAACTGTACCTGTATCATATTTATATCTATATCTATATCCATGTAACCACAGGGTTTATGATATATAAGATACATCAACATGGACTCCATTTTCTTTTCCCTACTATCTTGACTTGACCTTCTTCTCCACTTTGAAGACCTTGATTCTCCTGCCCGTGTTCCCGGGCTTGTCATCTCGTAGTTCCTAATATGAGGGCTAGCCCCTGGCAGGCTGGTGGATTATCTCATACTTGCATAAGTCTTTATGGTATTCTCATGTAGCTGCCCTTCGCACAGCTCTTTCCCTTAGGTGCTGAGAACATTTCCATTTAACTGATGAGGAAACTGAGTCTCAGAGAGGTCAAATGACCAGCCCAGGCTCTAGAAAAGGTGCAGTGGAAACGTAGACCCGGGTTTTGAGAACTTGGATTCCTTATTCTTTATATAACCCAACCTTCTTCTCCTCTGCAGTCCCAGGGGGAAGGGAAGCCCTGACCTCCATGCAGACTGTCCCTAAGTTTAAAAATAAAGTACTGTATTTTCCATGACCACAGTCCTCTGTGGCCTGGGAATGGATTGCACTAGCCAGGATTTCGCCCTTATTCCTTCTCACATGCTGGCAGTGACCGTCGGAGCTCAGAGATACCCGCTTTAATCCAGCGAACCACTGAACTTCTATCCCTTCCTTTCCATCTGCCCTCTCTTTCGGGACTCAGAAACCTCACGCCTCCGTGAACGTACTTGAGCCCGTAGAGATTTAACACTATTGTTTGTGTCTACATCTAATGGCCGATGGCCAAGCAGCAGGCATCCCAAGATAGAGTGGTTGATATCAAAAACAAAAACAGAACCCCAGGGCGCCTGGCGGCTCGGTTGTGTGAGTGTCTGACTCTTGATTTAGGCTCAGGCTATGATCTCGGGGTCCTGGGATTGAGCCCCAAGTTGGGCTCCGTGCTCAGCAGGGAGTCTGCTTGGGATTCTCTGTCTCCCTTTCCCTCTGCCCTTCCCCCCTGCTCACTCTCTCCCTCTGTCTCTTTCCAGTGAATAAATAAACCTTTAAAAAAACAAAAACAAAACCCAGAAAACCAAAGTAAGTCAATGCATCCTGAAAGGACAAATCAGTGACTTTTATAAAGGTAGGCTATGGAGTTGGTACAGCCGGGGCATTGGAGTTAGACGTTCCTGGGGCTGAGTCTGAGCTTTGCCATTCACAGCTGTGTGGCTTTGTGCAACAGTCTTTTTTTTTTAAATTAAAAAAAAAAAGATTTTATTTATTTATTTGAGAGAGAGAGAGAGCATGAAGGAGAGTCAGAAGAAAAAGCAGGGAGCCCGGCATGGGGTTCAATCCCAGGACCCCAACCGAGATCATGACCTGAGCTGAAGGCAGGTGCTTGACCAACTGAGCCACCCAGGCGCCCCTCTGTGCAACAGTCTTAACTTCCCTGAGACTCAGTTTCCCCATTCACTAGATTGGAATGTGTAGGGATTTTCATCTGTTTTGTTCACTCCTGCATCCCCAGGGCTGAGAACAGTGCCTGGGACGTAGTAGTTGTTCTGAAAATGTTTGTTAAACAAACTGTTGAATGAATCTGTCAAACAGAACTAATAATAGCTCCCTGCCAGAGGTTTTTGGGGGGTATAATGAGAAGAGGCGGGTGTGTTGCGGAGACTGGTGTGAGTGTGCCAGTCATGGTAGCTGGTATCCTCTTTGGAGTGGCACGACGTGGTTCCATGTTAAAAGCCACATTATAAAAACACAGAATAAAGTGCTTTGTGGGGTGCCTGGATGGTGCAGTTGGGCGTCCAACTCTTGGTTTTGGCTTAGGTTACAATCTCAGGGAGGTGGAATCGAGCCCCACGTTGGGCTCCACGCTCAGCGCCAAGTCTGCTTAAGACGCTCTCCCTCTGCCCCTCCCTGTGCTTTCTCTCTCAAATAAATAAATCTTAAAAAAAAAAAAAAGAATAAGGCACTTTGCTGACGGTCACTCTGGACAAGGGAGGCAATCATGGCTGCCGACGTACAGAGAGCGGTGTTCTTGTGCAAGAAGGGAGAGGTCTTGTTCTGTCGCCTCCAGCTCTTGTGGCTGGACCACCTCCGCCCTGAGTCCTAGCAAGTTGAAAAAAGGTTTTTGAAGTGCTCAAGGGAAGAGGCAGGACTTGAGATTTGGCTAGAGGCTCCGTGTAGTTAGAAGGGAGGCTGTTGCAATGAAGGAAACCAGAGAATTCAGTAATGAAAGGCCCTGCTGCATTTGCAGAAGAGTGCCGAGGATTTGGACTTGGTGTTCGGCCAATTGTCAGTTTGGGTAATTGTGCTTTGAAGACCTTGAGGTCTCCCTGGGGGTTTCAGGAGACGTGGTTCTGTCTCCTGTCTCCTGAAAGCCTCTGTGTGGAGGGGCCACGTGGCAACGGGGGGAGGAGAGGTTGGGTTTATCTTTGGGAGAGTCAGTTCCGTTGGTGAGCAAACCCAACACTTGATGGTCTCACGACACGGCTTTCGCAACACAGCATGACCCTCCAATGCCGCATCATAGTCCAACTCAACGACGCCCCTGAACAGACATAGCGTGGTGCTCCCACGTCTTCTGAAATGACACCACAGCTCAAAGTGGCACCAGAGATCAGAATAGTGTACGGCAATGCAAGATTACATGCCAAATATTCGCCCCTCTGAGAGTCACACAAACCCGACAATGTGTTTGGCACAGCGTGCCTTGACACAGTATCTCGTTCAAATGCAGTGGAACCAAGAAATCAGTCTTCAACCTGGTTGGCTCCCCAAGACAACGATGACCCAACAAACCCCAAGGTGTCCAGTGCTGATTCAGCAAAGTGTAATTGGCCCAACACAATGGAAAGAGAACACCAAATAGAACTATTGCTTTGGAAAACCCAGTGTCTCTCCCAACCAAACTTTGTGGCCATGTATGACTGGGGTTTTCCCAGCCTTGGGAAATGAAGAAACCAAAATCTACTCCTTTGGATTTGCCAACATGCAATAACTCCTTTGACCTTGACTGTTGTCTTTCTTTCTGCTTGTCCCCTTGGCCACCATTTGGCTTGGCTAACCACGATCGGGATGTGGGTGCCAATCTGAGCCTTGGAGACAGCTCCGAGAGAGAGCATTGGAGGGAAGGTGCCAGGCCCGGGGAGCGCTGTGGATGGGAATTCTCGGCATTGCTGGAAAGGGGGCTGTCCACTGGCAGCTCTGTGTGGTCTGCTCGTCCATCCAAGACAAACCCCAAACCCAACACTTGATTTGGCAGACGGGAAAAAATAGAATAAAGTTTGTTCTCTTTTTCAAGGAGTGGACGCCGGGATCCCAGGCTCTGCTTCCACTGTTGGTCTTTTTCCTTTTTAAACAAACCGCCTGGCTTTTAAGATCTTCAAAATCCCATTAAAGGCTTTTACCCCTTCATATATTGGAGGCGTCTGATGAAAGGGGGAAAGGGGAGGGAAAAGATAATGGGGCCTCAGAGAACGGAGACCAGAGGCCTTAATTTCGCCTGTCTCCCCTGCCGATAATGGTGTTGGATGTAAACACTGCTCTGGTGAATGCTGGAGCGTGATTACAGGATGGTTGGAGAAAGAGGAAGTGTTTGCAAACCGCAAGGAGGAATGTCGCCCTTTGAAGGAGTTTGGCATTTCTGTTTTGCCCCCACCGCTGTCCCCCCACCACCCGGACCCTACTGCTTTTCTCCACGGCTTTCTTCTCTGGGTTCCTGGTACTGTAAACACAGTGACAGAAATTAGATGTGGGCAAATCTGTTAAACATTTCAAGTCGAAGTGGGGCTGGCGGTTGCCTCACTCCGCGGGATATGCGAGACGAAGCTAATAACTTCGTAATGGGTCTTTTGTTTTTGTCTGGGGACGGGTGGGAGGGAAGTGGAGGGCAGGGGCCAGGGCCGAGGAGGGGGATGCGGGCTAGAAATTGGGGCCAGGCTGCCGTTGTGGAAGGAACCCAAGCTTCCAGCGTTGTGGGGGCCGAGCGGGCAGAGCAAGTTCTCGAACCCCTGGGGGGGCCTTCGGGAGGGCGGCCAGTGACCACCACCCGCCAACAGGCCTCTTGCCCCTCGAGTTCTGGGGCGTGCTCTCTGGTCTCCCGGTCACAAAGCACCTCTTCTTGACAGCTTCCTGCTGCAGACGGCTGCTGCTGCTGTCGTTTGTCTCATCCGTGAAATTCCCGGTGACGTCAATGGCGTGCCATGTGCAGGACACGTGTAGTCCGTGGGACCGCGCGGCGATGCCGGGGAGCAGAGCGTTGGCTCTGTGGATTTTATGCCTACATGTTTTGCTGTCTGGAAACGTCTGCCTGGGATCAAGTTCATGTTCCTAATTCTGCTCAGATGGTTGGGGTGGAAGCCTAGAAACCCACAGCAGGAAGCTCCGTCAAGCGATCCTTTAATTAATTCAACGAACACATATTGAGGGCATGCTGTGTGGCTGCTGGGCCGAGATGTTGGGGATACGATGGGGAGGAAGAGGAGCTTGGCCTTTGCCTTCAGGGGGACTGGAGAGTCCAGTGTGTCGTACGTTAAGTCAACAGTTTCACAAATGATTTAATCATAGCATATTAGGAGCTACAAGGAAAGAGGGAGCTGGATGGGAAAAAATGGGGTGCCTCATCTAGTCTGGGGGAGGGGGCAGGTGCAGTGGTCCATTCTTGATCTTTAATGGGACGGAAGTTTACTCCAGGGATTTGTAAGAGGGGATCTAAGGACCCTTCGTTTTCAGCGTGTCTCCTAAGTCATCCAGAGTAGATGCTTCCTATCTTGTCCTAGAATTTTCCAAGGATGGAAGTACCACCCCTTTTTACCAGAGCCTGTTTTGGTGTTTTAGCCCTTCCGGCTGTGTGCCTAGCATCATTCTGGTGCTTTCATAGTAATTATAACTACAGTTAACAAGGGGGGGGGCACCTGGTGTCTGCTTCAATAAAGCAGTGTGTTAACGGGGCACATTGCCATACATGATTTCGTATCATTTTCACTGAAGCCTTCAGTGAAGCAGCTGCAGCTCAGAGAGGGGAGGTCGGTTGCCCAAGGTTACACAGCTACTCAGGGATTGAATCCGGATTCCAACCCAGGACTTCAAACTCTTAGTCCACAGTCTTTCCCAGCGGCACCCTGCATTTCATAGCCTTTTACATCGACTATTACTGTCATTGGCTTTTAAATCCCTAGGGGCCAGGGATATACATTTTAACATCTCTGTCATCAACATCCCCAAAATATATGTAGAATTTACTATCTGGTGGTTCTGTGCGATCACTGGGGATATGTCACACTTCTTTATGCCCAAGTACTATCTCTTCTCTGTTGCTGTCTGCTAAAATTCCATTTGTTGTGGGTGATATGGTTTTAACCCGAGTACTGAGCCCTTCTCTTCCTTAAATTCCACATGCCCGTTCCCTTTCATTTCTTCTCAGGACTGTCCCCTCATTGGCCATTTCTGCTGCTCTTGTGCATACCTCCCTTTGATGTCTCTGGTTCCTGCTTGCACAAAACGGGACACGGGGATTCAGAAGGTGCTGTGGTAGAAACTCCCAATGGGACCGACATCCAGAAGAGCTATTTTCAAAGTATTAGCAGAGTTGAGGTGCAGACTGCTCATAAGCTCCAGGGGCTAAGGGGGGCCCTGGCTCTGTCCAGTCACCCAGAGAACATGGGGTAGATGAATGATTGTCACACTTTCTTTGCTAGTCTTGTTCGGAGAAGTGGAGTTGAATTCCCCTCTTCTTGAACCTGACCTGACTGTAGTGACCAGTTTGGTCAACGGAATGTACTGGAGTGCTATTATGTTAGGGCTTCTGGGGCTAGGTCAGAAGAGCGTTGCAGCTTCCTCCTGAGCCTCTTCGAATACTGTTCTTGGAGTCAGCAGCCAGGCGGTGAGGAGGCTGGAGCACGTAAAGAGGGAACCAAGGTCCCAAGCCGCCATGACACCCTTGCCATGTGGATGAGTCATCTTGGTAGTGAATCCTCTATCCCCCATTGAACCGTTGCATTTAACTGATGGCCCACGGACCAGAGATGAGGCATCTCCGCGGAGACCTCCGCTACAGATCTGTGAACAAGATGAATGGCTGTTGTTACTGTAAGTCGTTAACGTTTTGAGGCGGTTCGTTACACAGGAGTAGATAACTCCAGTGGAAGTTTCTTCTCCTCCAAGACGGGTTATCCTGTTGCACCGAAGCAGGGTAGGGGCAGGTGAGCCATGGGAAGGCTTGGGCTAGCGTGAGCAATTTTCAAGATTCCCTTCGCCGAACCTTGCTTCTCAACCATGGCTCTACCCCTAAGAGCCTTTTTTGGGAATTGATCCGGAAGGTGATTGGCTAGACCTTTGGGTCTCCTTTCTTCTTCTCCTTTAACTTTTATATCCTGGGATCATAGTAATGGCCAATAGCCAGTCATTTATAAAGCACTTTCATAGACAAAGGGCACTATCCACGTTCCACACGGTAACTCATTTATTCTTTGTAACAACCCTTGAGGTATGTACTATTCCTGTCTCCGTGTTACAGATGGGAAAATTGAGGCACGAAGTGATTAAATAGCTTTCTCGAAGTTATTTCCTCCTAGTAAGTGGCAGAACAAGAAGCAAACCCAGAACTGATGCTCTTAAGACACTTCTCGGGACTCTTTTTGCCTGAGTTTTAAAGTGAAGCAATTTAGCAGATTGTCTGCCAGAGAATGCCCAGAACGATTGTACTTGTACGTAGTTGTAAGTATGAAAAATGTATGTAATTTTGATTCAGTATTATTAATTGCTTAAGTGTGTATTAGTAGGTATTTGAGTATTATATATTTACTTAATATTTATGAAGTATTAAGTACTTTCTATGGCTGGTCACAGTTCTGGACCTAGGAATTAGAAATAATTTGGTATGGGGTGCCTGGGTGGCTCAGCCGTTAAGTGTCTGCCTTCGGCTCAGGTCATGATCCTAGGGTCCTGGGATTGAGCCCCGCATCAGGCTCCCTGCTCGGCGGGAAGCCTGCTTCCTGTCACACTCCCCTTGCTTTTGTTCCCTCTCTCACTGTCTCTGTCTGTCAAATAAATAAATAAAATCTTAAAAAAAATAATTTGGTAATGATCACAGGCAGGCATTGTGCTCAATGCATTGCTAAGATAACATTCTTTCATTTGATTTTAACAACAATCATGTAAGGTAAGCACTACTCCTTCCCCCATTTTACAGATGAGAAAATCAAGGCTCAGAGAAATCAAGGAATTTGCTTGAGGCCCCATGGGTGGTCCAGCCATACAGTCTGTGTTTTTAGCTACACGGTGCTTGGTTGTTGCCCTCTGATTTTTCAGTCTACTGGGGGAGAGCAGACCAATGACCAGAGGCAGTATGAGGCCACATGTACTCTTTATTAGAGATGTATAAGATACTGCAGCAAGAGGGGAGAGAGGAACAAGTACCCCACTTTGCCCAGGGAGATAGGGGAAGGATTTTTTTTAGAGATGGTGATAACTCAGTGACTGCCTGAGTCATGGGATTCTGCCAGTCACACACAGGTCATTCCAGGGGCAGGTGGAAGGGAGGTGGGGAGAAGGTACAGCAAGTGAAAAGGTGAAGAAATTACAAAGAAATGGCACCTAAGGGGAACTAGCAGGAGAGCCGCATTGCTGTGGAAATCACTGGATAAGGATTCTGGAGAGGCAGGCAGAGCAGTTCGAGAAGGGAGTTTTACGCCATACCAAGTACTTTGGGCTCATCTCTGCCAATGATAGTCCTTTCAAGGGGGTGGGCACTGGCTCAAAAATAAGGGGACGTCAACCTGAGCCTACCTCTGATCCAGCCATCTTGGCTCCAGCCCCTACCCAGCTGTTTAAAAGCAGCATTTGCAGAAAGCAGAGGTCTCTGCAATTCATAGAAGCCTGTCTCGCGCCCCCAAGAACACATCATTTATTTCCTATAAGTGCCTGTCTCCCTCTTCCTTAAATATGCTCAGGGTTACAACTTTCTCTGCTTCCTGGGGGAGTTGCCCACCCCACACAGTAATTACTCACTCCATAAAGGCTGTCTCCAACCCTCCGTCTCAGCCCTTTTTTCCCTGACCCTTTGCAGTGACCAGTTAAAGGGTAAGCATGCTGCCTCTCTGCTTGTTAGAAACAGCCGCCATTTTGGATCTCACCTGGAAATAGACGCCCCTGGGGGAAAGCATCCTTTTCCTGCCCCTTCCTTTTCTTAGTTTGAAGTCAGTGTAATTTATTTTGTGCCTTCCCGCTTCTTTTCTACACATCCAACCAGGGAAACGGAGATTTATTTCCTTATAACTCAATTATAAAATTGATCTCATGCCCAAGTCTTGTGATGTCGAAATGGATTAGGGGTGGTGACCACAAGCTTCCAAGCCATGAATGTGACTCTGAATACAACTTCATTTAACCTCTTTGGGTGTCATTCTTCTCATTGGTGAAATAAAGACGTGATCCCTGCTCAGTGCATCGCTCTCACAGCCAGTGACGCAGACGGGACAGATAAGCAAACGCGTAGCAGCATTTGCAGAAAGGCAAGCTACAGATATGAAGTATTCATAGTCGTGATGTTGGCGGTAGCAGAATCGGGGATAATGATGGTGGTTGGAAATAAGAAAGAATAATTAGATATGAGCCAGATTGCATGGGTTTGAATTGCACTTCCTCTATTTGGATAGCCGTTTGACCTTGGGCAAGTCGTTTGGCCTCTGCGTCCCTCAGTTTCCTCAATTGTTAAAAGATAACAGTATCTGCCTTCAAAGGTTGTCCTGAGACTTAAATCAATGAATGCAGAAGGGCTTGGGGTAGTCCCTAGTGCATGGTAATCGCTGTATGAATGTTTGTTACTGTTATTCTTATACTTTACAACTTGTTTCAACATTTGAATATGGAAACAGTGACTTCCTCTTGTGATAAAGATAGGTCTTCAGTTTCAGAAGCTCGTATTCTGTCATACATTCTTGGGAATCGCAAAAACCAGTAAAATCAAGACCTTGGTAGTAAATGGACTTCTCCATTCTCAGAAAAGCATTTTATTTACAGAAAGGGAGTTTTGCCATCAAGGTCCTAACCACACCAGGCTCTTTCTATATTCTTTGTTGTACAGTTTTAAGGGCTAAGGCCGTGGAAATTGAAGCAATCCATCCTAATACAGTTCACCGATTTGCTCTTGGGAGAAAGCTGATAAAGACTCCTCACACAGTTACAGCGAGAAGCCCCTTTGTGGGTTTTCTAAGTGTGCATTTTTATTCATTAGAACCTTTGCTAGTAATAGCTCTGATAAAGTCGTCTGATAGGGTTCAGGCTTGGACTCACGAGGAACCAAAACCACCTTTTTGAGAACTCTGGCGTTTTTGGAGCAGGGGGCATGCTGTACTTAACTATCACCTGGTACTCACCCAAGGGATGGTAAAACTTAAAAAAAAAAAAAAAAAGCAGCGAAAATGTATGAAAGAGATTAAGGCCCGGTATGAAAACTATTTTTATAGGCAGTTTGGCCTCAGCTTTGAAGTTCAATAGGGAGTGATGTATTGCTATCAGCTTGGATTTCACACCTATTCAATTCTGTAGCCAGGTAATGATGAACAACCTCCTTTGGGTATAAAATAATGGAACAAAATTAAGGCAAGCTGTGAAATGGCCCCCTTGCATCTCCGGGAGAGATGTGGATTTGCCGGAGTGTGTTTAAACTTTATTTTTTTTTCTCCCCTTGAATTAGAAAGATGGTGTGACAGCATTAAAAAAATTCTTTTTTGCAAAAAAAAAAAAAAAAAAAAAATTGCTCGAATCCTAACACCTTGTTAGCTTTGGTCTACATCCTATGATTACAGTGTTGCAGATGGAATTTTCTCTTAAATAAGGGTTCATTCTTTTTTTTTTTTTTTAGAGAGATTTTATTTTGAAGTGATCTCTACACTCAACGTGGGGCTCAATCTCACAACCCCGAGATCAAGAGTCGCGTGCTCTACCGACTGAGCCAGCCGGACGCCCCAGTAAGTTTTCATTCTCCAGTGGGTATTTTATCACTTTTACAACTCACTTTTCCCAAGTGAACAAACGCACGTACAACCCAGCATCGCTATCCTGCTTGGGCAAGGAGATTTGCTGGCTCTCGTTTGCTACCGTGTGTCTGAAATGGGACCCAGCTTATAGGATCCAGCTTTGGCTTTTGTTGTTAAGGGTTTTAAAATGGAGTGAGAAGCACGCTCCATTTCTGAAACAAGGGGCGTTCATTTAGAACCTTTGCCCATATGGAAAGCCATCGAATCCAAGTCTGGATACGGCACTTAGTCACTGGCCTTCCGGTTTTTACAATAGGGCACAATCGACCCTCGCAGATCCCGCTCTCGCCTTTCAGACTTAGCAGAGGACCCATGTCACTCCTGAGGGGGCTTTGAGGGGGGGTTGCTATCAGCCCCTGACTCTGGAATTACTTGGGGTTCCCCTCCGGACAGCCTGCACGTGCCTTGGGCATGCCAAGCTTGTTCTGGCCTTAGGATTTCTGCCTCTGCCACTCCCACTGCCCGAGACTCCCTTTCCAGACCCTTCCCATCACTTGGGTCTCTGCCCGAATGCCCTATTATTTCCTCCATGGTACTTGGCCCTCCCTGAGATGACCCTGCTGGTTCATTTGTACATGTGGCCGAGTGTCTGTTGGTCCCCTGGCCTGACTTTGTTGACTTTTGTACACGCACACCTGACATCGTACTTGAAACAGGTAGGTTTTCGATGAATAAATGCTCGATGAATGGATGACGGCGTAGCTCGCTTACTCAGACCCTGTTCCATTTCAAGCCCTTGGCTTTAAAAAAATTAAATTTTAGAGCTGTTTTAGCTTCACAGCAAAATTGAGTAGACAATTCAGAGTTTCCGTATATCCCCTGCTCCCCCGTCAACTCCCCGAGGCAGGCACCGCCTCCCCCACTATCAGCATCCCCACCAGCGAGATACACTTGCTACAATCAATGACCCTACATCGACAGGTCATTATCACCCGGAGTCTGAGGTCTTCATCCGGGCCCACTCTTGGTGCCGTGCATTCTGTGGGTTTGGACTAATGCACAATGACAGTATCCATCCTTGTAGTATTTCTGATTAATTTCACTGCCTCCAAAGTCCTGCGGGCTCTGCCTATTCATCCTCAACCCCCTTTTAATGTACCTTAAGCGTTTACAGAGGGAATGGGTTGCTGTGGCTTTGCATGGAAATGTTGCTGGGGTGGCCACAGGGCCACAGGACACTGGGCTGCCACCCCCATACCAACCGTGATTAGCATTTACGTAGCACCCACTAGTAGCGAGCGTGCCGTCTTGTTTTGTTCTCACGACAACCCTGTGCTACGGGTAAGGAGACTTCTTTCCAGTTTTCTCAGAAGCAGCTCCCTCATTCACAGCCTCCCCTGGCCCTGCCCTTCAGCTCCTCCTCCTCAGCGAGTCCCTCCAGCCTCGCCTGGGCCTTTCTGCTTTCACCCTCGGGTCATCCGTCCCTGCGACCCATCCAGGCCAGATCTTTCCTGGGAGATTTATGGGATCAGTCCGTGAAGGTAGAGGAACGCGGCGTCTCTTAGAAATTCAGTGTGATTCAAAGAAGCCTGTATTGAAATCTGTGTGAGGTGCTGCTGATGGGGAGGCCTCCGTCCTGGTCTCTTCTGAAACCTGTGCAGTGTTTTCCTTCTTCCTTCCCCTCTCCCCTCCTTCCATGTTCCACGGAGCCTGGGAATGCCTATTCTACCGGGAACAGGGGGCGGGAGGTGTGAGGCAGCTGCCGCGATGCCCAGAGGAAGTTCGCTCAGCTGCACGGCGTGATGGGAGAGAAGCAGTTGCCTATTTTTTAGAGCCTGTGCCTGAGAGGAAGGCTCGCTGCCTGAGGTGGTCTGGAGGAGTGGATCCCGGCCCACTGCACACTTCCCTGACCTTTGGATGGGAAACACGGCACCAGACCCGGGCCACCACCATTTGCCCATTCTGGAGAAAGGCTCCCAGCATGCTCTGATTTTTGGCTGCCCAGGAGTAGCCAGAGCACCCACAGATCCTCGCATTAGAGGTGTGCGTGTGTGAGAATTGGGTACAGAATAAAGATCTTCTGCTCCCGGAGCCTCCTCTTTCCAACAGCTGCCCTTTGGAAATCTCCTTGGGGCACCGTCATTCCCAGACTCCTCCTCTTTACCAATGGCTGCAGGCTTGATCAACGCTTACCTGACATCCTCCTCGCCATCCTCCAAACTCAGTTCCTCATCGTTACCGCTTAGCTCCTCTCACTGCGGACCTCGTGTCGGCTACAGTGTGTCTCCCTGTCCCTCCAGTGAGGCTCCCAGATATTGAATTCCAGTGGGAATCTCAGTTCCCTCTTGTCCTCAGTTGGCTGTCCTGATGCTGTCCTCTAAATTCCCCCACTCCGGTGCTCTGTAAGGTCATTTCTACTCTCCATTTCACATCTGGGGAAACTGAGGCACCCCTGTGGTCACACAGCAGGTGAGCAGCCCAGCCTCAAACCCAAAACCCAGATTCGTGTGACTTCAAAGCCTCTTTGTTCCCTGCGGTCGACAGTAGACTGTACAGATGGCCAAGCCACTCACAGCAAGATGACTGATTACCGAGTGTGAGGATGCCCCTCACGGACTCTCTTCCTCCCAGAGCCAGCCATCGAGTTCGAGATGGAACCTCTGACTCATAGCTCAACTGGCATCACTTCATGTCTGTTTCTTCATCTGTGAAATGGGCTTAATAATAGCCAGGGTGTGATGGGCCAGATTAATTAACGTTTGGACAAGTTCTTTGAGATGCTTTGGATGAAAGGTGCCAGGAAAGTGCCAAGGGTTATTAAGGCAGAGTCATTTGCTGTGCCTAATTTAGGATTCCCCGTATTTCCCACTTGGCAGTGTCCACAGTGATCAGTGACTCAGAAAATATTTACTAGGGCAGGCAATACCCCAACATCAGGCCGGACTTATGACAACAGACGGAGTGGGTTGCTTGCGAGGGGAATGTTGCCTCATTCCTTGTTGGTGGGCTGCCCTTCCGTGTCGAGAGCTGTGGTTCCATGGATACATGGCCCTTGTCTGAGGCTGACGGATGTGAGTGGAAGAGAATACAGGAGGAGCTGGGGAGCCACAGAATGGCTTTACCCCAATAGAGTTGAGCTCCTGGGGGAAAGATGGTGACAGTCTCCTCTGCAGGTGTCCCATGAGCCTGGACATCAAGCAAGGGTGAAACAGGAAAGTTTCATAGCTACCTATACATGGGATAGATGGTTGATGAATAGATTTTACAGTTGTGCCCACCCAGTCTCAGAAAGGCACAACCGATATGGGAGTGTAACTAAAAAAAGCCCTCCGCCCAAACAAGCCCTCCCCCTTAATCATTCTGCTTCTCTGTTCCTTACACTGTTCAATTACACTAATGATTATTTTTTTTTAAAGAATTTGAATTTTAGAGTAGTTTGAGATTAACAGAAGGTTGTGAACATAGTACAGAGAGTTACCATATATCCCACACCCAGTGTCCCTACGATTCACAGCTCATGTTGGCATAGTACCTCTCTTGCAATCAGTGAACCAGTACGGGTATATGAGTATCATTAAAGTCCTTACTTCATTCAGATTCACTCTTTTATTTTTTTTAAAGATTTTATATATTTATTCGACAGAGAGACAGCCAGCGAGAGAGGGAACACAAGCAGGGGGAGTGGGAGAGGAAGAAGCAGGCTCATAGCGGAGGAGCCTGATGTGGGGCTCGATCCCACAACGCCGGGATCACGCCCTGAGCTGAAGGCAGATGCTTAACCGCTGTGCCACCCAGGCGCCCCCAGATTCACTCTTTTAACCTAATGTCCGTTTTTCTGTCCCAGGATCCCTTCCGGGGGAACACATTACATGAGTCATCATGTCTTCTGAAGCTTCTCTTGGCTGTGACAGTTTCCCACACTTTGCTTGTTGGTTTGGTGACCTTGACAGTTTTGAGGAGTGCTGGTCCGTGATTTTGTAGAAACTCTCTCAGTTGGGGTTTGTGGACTATCTCCCAATTGAGAATCTCAAATGATTTTCTCCTGATTAGACTGAAGTTATGGGCTTGGGACAGCAAGGCCACATAAGAGGTGAACTATCATTCCCATTACAGCCTATTAAAGGTATACATTTATTGCCGTTGATGTTAGCTTTTGTCATGTGACTTTGATAGTGTTTGTCAGGAGCTGATTACTTTTGCATTTGTTTTTCGATCATGAAACATTCCAACTCTATAGGAAAAATGGGATTTAATTGCTCTATTGATGTATGTTTTAAGCTCCATGAGGACTTGCTCAGGATGCTTCTCCTGAGCCCATAGTTCTGTGCTCACTAAATACCTAGATCCAAGTAGGAAATGAGTCTTGGTTAAAAAAAAAAACTTGAAAGAAGATAGATTGTCCACACTAACGTAGGAAAAGTATGTATCAGTGTTTGGTGGATGGATGGATGGATGGATGGATGGATGGATGGATGGGTGGATGAATGGTGTCTCCAGCACGTCCAGAAGGATGACAAGCCAACTGGCTGGCCTATTCTGGTCCATAGTGTAGCACATTTCTCCCCATAGTGGAGGAAGTTGACAAGTGCCATTGATTTTCACCCAACCTCTATCTCCTTGCTTTTATCTCCTCCACACAAAGTGCCTTCCTGGTTACCATCCCTTCCTGGTTATCATTTATAAAAGGGAAGGGAATGGGTTGGTTGGTTAGCATAGGCCTGCTAGTTTTCTTAGATACTCTACTACTTAAATCAATGAAGACACTGACACTGGACTCATTCCTTTCTCCTAGAGAATTCGGACTTTGCATGCATGACTCTACTTCCATTGATTAATTCATTCAACAAATATTGGGGGAGTGGCATGGCTCCAACCCCAAGGAGCTCACAGTCTAACGGAGAAATTTGCCATGGCCATCTTTGGAGGCATGGTTTTCTGGGCATCTCATCGAGGGATGCCCTTCCAGCTTTTAAATGGCACGCAATGCTGGAGTGAGCAGGAAACCTCTTGTCTCATGTACCATCTTGGTGTTCTCTGATAGCGACAAAGGAAAATAGGTCCACAGTGAAAGCTGGTAGGCGTCTTTAGATAAAGGAACCATCATTACTGACCCATATCAGAGCAGAAACAAGATTAGAAACAAAATTAATTTCCAAATCAGCTCATGACTTCATCTGCCCTCCAGCCTTACCTGATGGTTTCACTCCCACATCTGAATGCCGTGGTTCAGTCCATCAGGCTTGCTGTTTTTCTGGTATAACTCAAGTTCTATGTTTATGCTCCCATGAAAGTCTACTCCAGTATCTTCATCAGTGTATCCATGTCATTAGCCAGCTCAGAGGTTACTGGCAAGATGCTTCGTGGCTGGATGAGGATTTGCGAAGACTTTCCCCCAATCAAGGCACCGTGGGGATTTTCTCAGGCACTGGGAAGATCAGCTCGAGAAGGATGTCACAGAGTGATTCAGACCTCAGCTCTGTGAAGTGGCCTGGTGTGCCTAAGTTTTTCTTCAGCTATGAAATAGGAATACCCCCCCCCCCGATTTCATGGAATCTATAAAAGATAATATATTTGTTAACTGCAAAGTCCTGCAATAGTGGGAAAAAGTAATTTGGAGAGTCACCAGGTGGGTAGTAAGGATTTATCTGTCTTGGTTGTGGCTTGAGTCCCCAGCACTTTGCACACTGCCTGGTACCTAGCAGGATATCAATCAATGGTTGTTAAATAAATGAATGAATGAATGAATGAATGGAGATGGATAGAGGAATGAATGAATGGTTGTATAGAAGGATGGATGGATGGGTGGATGGATGGATGGATGGATGAATGAATGCACAGGAGGATGAACAGATGAATGAATGAGTGGATGGGTGGGAGGATGGATGAATGAATGAATGAATAAATGGATGGGAGGACAGATGGATGGATGAAAATGAATGAATGAATGAATGAATGAATGAATGAGAGTAGTCGTCAGAGCCCTCCTACAAATGAATCTTTTCTCTCCAGCTCCTTGTGATCAGAGGAAGGCAATATCCCAAATTTGGCTTCTGCCTTACAACTGTTTTGTGGCTTTGAACCAGCCAACTAATCTGTTAGTTGCCTTGCTCATAAAAAAATGTTAATGACATCTTCTTTGGGGGCTGGTGGTGTAGTGGGTGTTGAGAAAATTAATTGGGTGGTGGTAAACGGCTTTGAGATCGCCAGATGAAAGGTGCCGTGGAGGTGAGCTGTTATTAACCTTGTTACCTTGGGCTTCCTTTCCCTGCTTCTGCCTCCCCAAGAGTCGCTCCTCTCGGCCTCCAGGGGACTCATGGCGCTCCAGAAGCGAGTTTTACTTGAGAAGGAACCTATCTTTCATTGGACTGACTCTTCCCTGGGGTCATTTGGCAGAAGGCTCCCAGGTGAGAGGGATATAATCCTAGGAACTTGGCCGTCCTGCCTCATTTCCCTCCAGAAGGATTGATATCCCCAAATGCCAGCCAGGCCCCACAATACACAGCAGCCTGAAAATAGACTCTCTTTTTCCTCTTCCTGGCGTGATAAAAGAGGGGACCTCTCCACATCCTATTTTCAGGGGGTCTCACCTGTTGGCAAGACCCGGCCTTAGAACAAGGGGCCAGGTGTTTACCATCTGGTGTCCAAAGAGCTATGGGATTCATTTACAGCCAGGCCCGGATCACAGCCTCCAGCGGGGCTTCCCGTATGGGGCACCCCATGTTGAAGGCACGAGATCCATGTATCTTTCAGTTCTTGCATTTCTGAAAGAGGAAATGTCGAGGCATTGGAGCTAGGAAGCTGATTTGGATCCACAAGTGTGTGCCCTTGGACAAACTGCTCAACCTTCCCGAGGTTCCCTTTTCTTATATCTGTAAAATGGGGATATAATGCCAACCATGCAGGATCTTTGGGAGGATTTCATGAAACGGTGCATCTTAAAGCCCTGTGGCTTGCTTTCTTTTCCTCCCTCCTGTTGTCGTCTTCCACGTGCAAGGCTGCTCCTGGGGTTTCTTTTGCTCCTGATGAATCCAGCTTTGTTCCCTGTGCTTCCCATCCTGCTAGACACCGAGTTGCCGATCCAGACACAGGGACACAAGCCTGATCTCATTTTTGACTCCCATAACCCATCACTGTCCAAGGACAGACTTTCTCATGCTTCTTAGATTCTCTCCCCTTTCTTCTATCTCCACCTGCCTCACCCTGGGCTGGCCCACCATCTTTGTCTCCAGACGATGGCGACAATTGCTTCGGTGCTCTCATTTTGCCACGTTCTCCCTCCTTCTCTGGAGAAGACAGAGAGATTGAATCAACCCACTGTCCTACTTAGAGCCCTCCAGTGCCTTCCCAATGGGAGTGGATGACTTTGGTGCTCCACATTGCTCCCCCTATGTCCACTTGGGTTTTTCCTTTGTCTCCTTCTCCCTCTTCCTCTTCTCCTGTCCTCTCCTCTTTGTTCTTTCTCTTCTCCTCCAGTGCTTTCTCTCCTTGCGGGTCTGCCTATCTGCTTAGCTCCCTCTCTTTACCCCTCACTCATCTTTCTCATGGACGCCTCTTCCCTGGACTGACATGACAGAGAATCCTCTGTCATGACCACCTGTTGGCATGGGGTGCCATCCCGGAAGAAGAGGCTCTGTAATGCATCCTTCACTATTGACATGGTCGGGCTTTGAAGACGTCATGGAACCTACCAACAGCTGGTTTGCCCATGTCGTTCTGATTGGAGAGTGACCTTGGACCTCGGACCTTGCACTTTCTTCTGTCTATGTCTATTCTTTTTGTCGTGAACACGGCACTTTCAAAGGGTATATTCTCTCTCAAGAAAGTTTTATAACTGGTTTTTCTATATCACTATAGCACCTTACTCTGAGAATGAAAACTGGTTATATTGTTCCTTGACTGTAAATTTCTTATGGGGGGAGAACTATTTCATACATTTTTATATCTTCGACTGGGACAGCACAGTGGCTGGGACATCATTGGAGCTCAATACATGTTTGTTGAATTGGATGGAGTGGAGAAATGATGTCTTCCCAGTTGTGGTCCTTTAGGCTAAATGCTCTTTGGTTTTTACCCCTCCCTCAATGGATCTGATTACTCTATGGCCATAAGGAAGCTTGAGACCTCCTTCACTCGGGGTAGGAAAATTCTAGCCTGACCAATTGCTTGATGTTCCTGCTCAAGATGTCCGGAGAGGGAGTCTTCACAGATCCACTCAGCTGTCCTTTCATGTGTTTTATCTTTGGCCCTGAGTAGATTTTTCTAAATGTCCATTCATAACCCCCTCCTGTCTTTAACTTTAAACCTACTGCTTCTTGTTTGCATGTGGGGACTGACTTCTCAGAGTCTTTCCCTTAAAATGATTCCCAGGGTTGAAGACAGCAGCTAAGATTTTCTCTCCTCTTTTATTTCCTCAGACTACCAGCTTCTCCACATAAAAAGAAGACCTGGCTTCTGTTTCTGGCTCTGCCGCTAATTTGCCTTGAGCAAATCACTCTTTCTCTATGTTCATTTCCTTGTGTTAACCTAAAGGCTGGGTTAGATTAGGCTTCCACGGGTTTTGGCCCCCAGCTTGTTTGTGGAAATAAAGTTTTATTAGCACATAGCCATATCCGTTGGTTTGCATGTTGTCTACGGTTGCTTTGGCATTGCAAGGGCAGAGTTGAGAATTGCTTCACTTACTATTCTTTATAGAAAAAGTTTGTTGATCCCTGGAATAGAAGGTTTGTTAGGCCCTTTAGTTTGAACACGCCGTGATGTTTACCTAGTGCTACTAAGCCTTTCTTATTCACAGGCATCATCCCATCGTGCGTGTGCGGTATATACCACTGGGGTTCCCAGACAGGACTGAGATGGTCCCTTTCTGCCATCAAACAGCATTGAAATCCATTCTGAGCCAGATCCTGTCTTTTTGTTTCTCTCCCACTGCTTCCCGGTGCATCTAGGAGAGAGAGAGGCACTGGTTGCTTCTAGAAGGTGGAAATGTGCTCATCTCTGGCTCATTTCTTCAGGCAGAGCCAGCTGGATGATAATCATACTGTTTTGCCCCCGCTTTGCAGGTTTATAATCCCTTATGTGAAATTCCGAAACCCATAATTCTCTGAGAATAGATTGTTTTTTCATAAATCATGTGATAGCCATAATGAACCCAAGCAGCCTTTTTTTAAAACCCAACTTAATGTGATTTTTAAGCTGAAGAAGTATGAATGCGTTTAATCCTGGGTGCAGTCCTGGGGGGAGGGGTGGATGTGCCATGTTCCGTTTAAAAAGTCTGGAAATTTCTGAATTCTGAAACACATCTGGCCCTGGGGTTTTGGATTAGGGATTGCGGACCCATGTTGATTTTTGTGGTTACCTCTTATTTATGGCGAGCATTTAGAAGTGTGTAAAGTGAGTTAATTTAAACAATCAAACAAACGAAAAAACACAAAGTCACTCATAATGAGGGGTGCTGAGATCTGGCTTAAACGTGGCATGGTGTAAGTTCAGGAAAACCAGTCCTGCGGGGTGTTTTCTATCCCCTGAATGACCCCTCAACTCTTTCTCCTCCTCCTCTCTCTGGCTCTGCTCCACGATCGCCAGGCCCTTCTCTTGGTGCCTCCAAACCCAGAGGATCTCTGCATGATGGTTAGTTAATGAGCAATCCTGTCCTACCCATAAAACAAGATGTGGCGCCAAGAGCTCATTTGACATTGCCGACACTTTCCGAGACCAACTTCGAGGTCACCCAGGACCCTGGCAGGACGGAGTTTCGTTGTAGATGCAGGCTGGGGACAGGGATGGGGAATCTCAGAGGTCGGGGGCCCGGGGATGGTTCGGCGTGAAGGCTGTGGCTTCGGGGCCAGACTCACCAGAGGGCTGTGCTCTGAAAAGGGGCTGCTTCAACCCTTTCAGAGGGCAATATCCCTGGCCTTACGTAGTTCTTTTTTTTTTTTTATTTTTTAAATGATTTTGTATTATATTATGTTAGTCACCATACAGTACATCCCCGGTTTCCGATGTAAAGTTCGATGATTCATTAGTTGCGTATAACACCCAGTGCACCATGCAATACGTGCCCTCCTTACTACCCTTAAGTAGTTCTTAAAACACAAACAACATGAGCTCCCACAAATGAGGGAGATTTAAGCTTAAACCTGGTTGCAGCCAAGGTGCCATAAAGAAATGATATTATTATGTCCAAGGGATACCATTAAACTCTGTTTACAAACCGAATGTGCCAGAGAATGGGTCAGGGAAAGAATTATTAGCAAGAAGCTATTTGATCTCTTTTATGATCCAGTGAGTCATAACGTCAGCTCCTTGAGCTAGAAGGTGAATAATGAAAACCTCAAGCCTGTCGATTTATAAACAGGCCCAGAATTCCCTGTTCTTTAACCTCAGATGCCCTCGTAAGCGTGACTGACCCTAAATCAAATGTGACATCACATGCCACTGGGCCTCTGCCCCCTCCCGAGAGGTAACTGAGGAGGTGATTGGCGTGTAGGGTGCATAAAATCCCCGTTCAAGATGATGGATAGCTGTGGGAAGAGTCAATGGCCAAGACTCAGAGACACAGCTTTGTTTCTACATGCCTCCTTATCTGCAGGGCTTGAGGCTCCAGAGCTGTCTTTGTTCAGGCCCTTAGCTTCCCTGCAGACCCAAGAGAGGGAGGCTTGGGGGTGGACATCACACTTTGCCCTAACGGCCGCGGTTCGGGCCCCCCTCTTCCCCCTGGAAAGAGGTCATGAGGAGTAGGACCAACCAGGGTTTTTCGTTCGAACTCCACCCATTACGGAACGCCACCTCGGTTACTTGAGCCTTCTGAGCCTCCGTTTCCGCATCTGATACACGGCACAGCCCTGGTTTACTGCTTATTTTGTGCCCAGCGCCGTGCTAAGGGGCTTTACACGTGCTACATGCCAGCGCATTTCGAGCCTCGCGACAATCGGGCGGACTCTATCACCACCTGCCTGCATGGCCGATGCCGTTCTAAGGACTCTGCAGGTGTTCCTTCATTTAACCCTTATATTAACTCTGTGAGGTGGTGCAATGACCGTCCTCCCACAGGAGCGGACACCGGCTGGAATCTGAGCGGAAGCGGTTAGTCTGTGAGACCTCCGGGCGCATCACAAGAAGTAGGAAAGCAGCCCTGGAAAGGAAGCAAACCACTGAAGGCACAGCCCTTGCCCCGTCATGTTTGGATCCCTCCTGTGGGTCACTGGAGTGAAGTCCTCATGGGGGTCTCCAGGAAGAAGGCAGAGAATGGGCCCCAGAGTTGTTTCCCCCGAGTTGGGGCGGTGATGATTAGCTCTAGTCCTTCATGGGGCAGGGCTCCTCCAGGACGCGTAACCTAACCTAGCATCTCCTGCCTGCCCCGTGTGCCGGCCAAGAGGATCCTGGGGGCCAAAGAAATCCCTCAGGCATTTGTGGTTGGAAGCCCTTGGGTTAGCCTGCATGGGAATGGTGTAGACAGGGTATGGGCATGTCCCCAGAGTGTCCACTATAGGTCCGTGCTAGGGATGGGAAGACTGAGCCACAGCGAGTGTAGGGTCTCCCCAAAGGCTCCCCACCTGGCAGGTGAGGTTGCCAGAGTCTGTGTCTACGGGTCATCTGACTTCTGGATCCATGATAAAGCTTCTGGTCCCCACACCATCACCCCTCCCCGAAGACAGTGCTGGCCCGTTTCACAGACGAAGAATCGGATGTCCAGAGGGGTGAACTGAGTGTCCCACAGCCAATTAGCAGCTGTATCAGGATTGAAACTTGGCTCCCACTTGCCTCAAAGTCAAGGTCAGCTTCAGCACGTAGCATTCCTTTCACCTGCCGGGGCTCCCCTGAGTCGTCCCACACTGGAGCAGTGCCCCGATGTCTTGAACCCAGGCCCAGGCTACCAGGGCAGACTGAAGGTTCAGGCTCCTCATTTCCTCATGGCTGGAGAAAGGGGGAGGCTGTGGTGAGCGCTTCGCCGGTGTGCCCACCCGCCAGGGAGGCTGTCTCCAAGGGGCTGACTCTTGGCTCTTGTCCCGTCCCATCTCATTCTGGTCCCTGGAGACTGCCTGACTCTGCTCTGATCGCTCCTGCCTCCTGTGGTCACCCAGGTCGTCCTCACGCTCCTTGGACGCATCCAGACGGGTGCTCGTATGAAGCAGAGCGGGCCTGAAAGGCCATAATTACGTGTCCAAAAATGGCATCTGTGAGGCCGTGAAGCAGAAACCCTACCTCCTCCCCTCCTTCCCCTTCAAGGAATGGTCCAGACACTCAGAAAGTCTGCCCACTCCCCACCGGGCTCACAAGCACCCTGGCAGAGGGGGCCCAGAAGCTGCATTAAGAAACCCCACGACATTCAGAGGCACCCCCGACATACTGTGGTTCTCTGGTCCCCATGGCTACACTGTGCCCAGCACTGTCCCCAGAGCAGTTTGTCATTGTCCTTCCTACTCACATCTTAGCTCTGGTCTGCCTGTCACCCCGCAGAGCCAACAGCCTGGCCCTTTTCAAGCCAAAGCAGCAAAACACAGACCGCTGGCAGGGTTGGAAAACACGCAGACTCCCGAGCCTCTCCCTTCTTGCAGAAATCATACATGATAATGGCATTGAGACAGACGGTGGCCTGGTGATGACGAGCAAAAGCCAGCATCTTCTAAGCCATGGGCTGAGAGATCAGGCCGGGCATGGGCACACGCATCGTTGGTGACCTCGGGCACATGCCGCCCTTCTCTGAGCCTCCCCTGTATTCTCATCCGCAGAACAGCAACGTGGGTCAGAAATGAACCTGAAGTTTCCTTTTCCAAATTCGGGACTTGTTAGTTTTCTGGGGCTGGTGTAACAAAGAACCACAAATTGGGGGGATGGGGGGGCACAGTCTGAAATCAAGGTGTCTGCAGGGCCATGCCTCTTCCGAAGGCTGCAGGGAAGGATCCTTCCTTTCTTCTAGCCTCTGGTGGTGCCGACAGTCCTTGGCATTCCTTGGCCTGTGGCTGCATCCATCCCGTCTCTGCCTCTCTCTTGACCTGGCCTTCTTCCCTGCGTCCGTACGTCTGCCTGCGTCAGATATCCCTCTTCCGATGAGGACAGCAGTCCCATAGCATTACAGCCCATCCCAGCCCTGAGAGACCTCATGTTAATTGGAGCACAGTCGCAGAGACCCTACTTCCAAATAAAGTCACATTCACAGGTACCAGGAACCTCACCCTTCTATTCCAGGAGGACATAATTCAACCCACAACAGGTATTAGTGGGTGCTTTCCTAGTAAATAGGTTTAGGGAGGTGCATTTTGGGAGGTATCGCTGGCCTGGCCCATGATAAGCACCCGAGAACTGGCAGCAGCTGTCATAATCAGTGCCACCAGGCCACAGGCAAGTGGCTTCAGGGCCTGCATTCAGGAACTCTCCGCTCAGGAAGGGGGGAGGTGAGCAAGCAGACATTTATACCGTAGCGCGATGCAGGGCGTACGTGGGAAGCAAAGGCCCCACAGTGCTGAGGACCCGAGGCCTCTGGCCTTTTCGGCCCCACTTCTGTGTTGAGCTACTCTTCAGGCTTGATGCCTGTTTCACTGTCCCCTCCTCTGACTTCAGGGCCTTTTTCCATCTGTGGCTCCTCCCTCCTCTTGGCATTCCTGGACTTCTCCCACTCATCTTCTTCTCCCACCACCCCACCCTGGATCACCTTCTCCCTTTTTTCTGCTCTGGATGGTGGTCCCAATGGGAAGTGTTTCTATAAGTTAATTCGGACATTCGCCCTTAGAGATTTTTTTTTTTAATGTCTGCCATTGGGAAGCACATTGGCTTCTAGAATAGGTTACTGGAAGGCTGGCTTTGAGAACATGGCAGGAGGGAGGCTTGGACCAGGAGGACTGGGGCTCTCCAGGCGGTCGGGCAGTGCGGAGGGGATGGTTGGGGGAGGAGGGGCAGTACTTGGTTTGGCTTGCGGGGGCCCATCCACGCTGGGGGTTAAGGTGGCCCGCGTGACCAGCTTGGAAATATTCGACAACTTTTTACGAGGCCCTGGACAAGTCCCTCCCCTCCCTCAGCATGTTCCTGTCTCGACTCCAGCCCGTTGGCGTCTACCGGCCTTCCCGGCACCGGCTTCCGTGATGATGGGGAAGGGCTCCAAGACCCTGTCCACACTTCAAGCTGAAGACTCCCCAGTTTAGGAGGTGATTCGGCTGCTCTAAGGGATTCTAAAATTGCACTGGGTAAGAAGAAGGCAAAGCCTGGCAGCAGGTCAACGTGGCACGTTTGGGAGGAGCCTGGTTCCTCATGGGTGGTCTGCTCCTGGCCACGGCATCCCTTGGGGCAAAGTTCTGTGCCCGGGCGTGCCAGCTTTCCAGGCAGGTGGCCCAGGGACTTACACCCAGTTGGGAAGGGAGTGTGTGTGTGTGTGTCTTTTTTATCCCACGCACGGTGGGGGGTGGGTGTCAAACATCCTACCATTACCAGCAGCCGCCATTACCGGGCACTTACCATGGCCCAAGTCCTAGGCTAAGTGCTTCCCTGGCATTACCTCATTCGATCCCCCCTGCAGCCCAGAGAGTGAGGAAGCTTACTCTTCGCACATGGGAGACATGAAAACTGGGTTTAGTGAAGTAAAGTGACTTGCCCGAGGTCCCGCTGCTTCGAAGTGGCTGAGCTGAGATTTGAACCCGAGTCTGTCTAGTTGCTAGGCTTGTTCTTGAACCACTAGGCACCCTCTTCAGAACCCAAAGAAGTCCTCAAGACACAGTCAGGGAGCTTTCAAATGGTCTTGTCGCTCTTCTGCCTTTTATGTGTTTGGGTTTTTTTTGGAGAAAATTTTTGTTCTCTACTAATAAAATCTGCGTGGATTTGAATACATTGATTAGAGGCAAAGGGGGGAGGCTCTGGTTAAAGCACGCGAGGGGGACTGGGGCCGGGGACCTGACCCTTTCCTGAATGTTTCAGGGTAAATACAGTTTGTAGATCAACCTTCTCTTCCTCTTTCCTCTTGTCTCCATCCCTCCCGCATTCCTCTCTCCCTCCCTGACCCCTCCCTTCCTCCCTCCCTCCCTCCCCCTCCCTCCTTCTCTCCCTCATCCCTCCCTCCATTTCTCTCCCTTATTTTCTTCTTCCCTTCCTTCCTTTTCTTCCTTTTCTCCTCTCTCCCTCCTCCTCTCCCTCCACCTTCTCCCCCTCTTCCTCTTTCCTTCTCTTTCTCCTTCTCTTGCTTCTTTTAATAGTTTCTCAGTTGAGGGGAATGGTGACCCTTTCAGAGGGAAAGAAAACTTGCCCAAGGTCTTTGACTCTCCATCAAGGGCACTTTCTTTTGTGCCATCAGCCCAGAAATGGGTTTTCTGTGGTTGTTGGGAGGGGGAATGGAGAAAGCCCAGGGTCCGAGGGAAGCAGCTGGGTGGAGTTGGGGCGGGGGTGACAGTGACACTCCAGTTACTTGTGGGTTTTCATTCTGTGTCTCAGTTTTGAAGCAGCCTCCAAAGGCTCCAGGGGGTGGATTTCTCCTTTTCTCTCCTTCTTTTCATTCTTTTATTCTCTCTGGTTTCCCTTCGTCTCCTTTTCTCCCCATTCACAGAAAGTCTTTGGCTTTCAACAGCTTAGTGTCACGGGAGGGAGGGCGGTAGCTAACAGCAACTCGTTCTTCCAGGGGGCTTCTCCTGTGCCAACATGCTCCTTTCGTCCTCAGAGCAAACCTGGGGGTAGGTTCTATTTTGTCCCCACTTTTAGAGCTAAGCAAACTGAGGCTCAGAGGTAAGGAACTTGCCCAAGTCATACAGAGGTTATTGGAAGAGCTGGGACTTGAACCCCCATCGTCTGATCTCTTTAGCAGCCCCTCCAGAGATTTGGAATGGAATGAGATGAATTTAGGATTTGGAGACCGCAAGGCTTTGGGGAGAACAGCGTCAGACTCCCTACGGAAGAAGAACTTTGCTGGATTGGGAGAAAATTCCCAGGTGGAGGCATTTCTTAGATTTGGGATCTCCATCCGAGTTGCTCGAGTACCCTCCCCTCCCCCTGCCTCCTGCACCCCCTACCCCACATCATCTTAGTTGCTGGCCAAGTTGTTTCAAAATCTTTGCTCTGTGCCCCATGTCCTCGTGTGTGGAAGAGCAGGGCAGCGCCCATGAGCTCGGGTAGCGCGGAGTTGGTCATCGCGGAAGACGTGTGGTTCCGTGGACAGCTGGCAGGGAACGCGCGAGTTTATAGGTCCTGTCCTTGCGCTGTGTGTCTTCCCTGCTCCACGTGCAACGCCTGGCTTTCCCGCCCCTGAGCACATGAAGGGGGTGGCCCTCCACGGGGCCTCGGGGCTGCTAGGACACGGCCCCCACCAGTCCGCCCTCAGCCTGCGTCTCCCTCGCCTGCTTGGAGAGGTGACAGCATCACGGCTCGCCTTGCTTTGGCTCATACCTGCCCCGTCTGTGTTCTCCAGGGTCAGGACAACTCTTGGACAACCCATTCTTTGCCCCATGTTTGGCAAAGAATCCTGCTCTCATCCCACTTTTGGAACTAAGAAATCTGTCCTGAGCCAATGAAAGCCTCACTCCGGGACTCACCTGCGTCGTGACCTTGGACAAGTCATTGAACTCTCTTAGCTCCCATTTCCCGTCTGTAAACACTTAAACAAGACAGTCTTTGGTGCAGCGCTTGACACTAGCAAGTGCTTTATAAATGCCACGTGGGTTACCGTTGCTATTATTTTTATGTTTTGAGGTGCTAAATGATACCTCCCCTTCCTGAGAGATGCAGTTCTCATGGGAAAAATGGTTCCATGAAGGACAAATCTCGGATTTTCTTCCCACACATACCATACACAGCGCTCCCTTGCACTTCAAAGAGAAGTCCCCCCGCTGGGAAGCCCAACTTGGGCTAAGTGGGTGCAGCAGGAGGAGGACTGGCCTGCAACAAGGGGCTCTGGGCAGCTGTTTGATATCACACAGCGGTGGCCAAGACTTCAGGGACGGGCCTGTTTACTCCTGGCAGATAACATCTCCATCGGACGTGGGGAAGGACGGGAAGGACGCTCAGGGTCAACCTTCACTTTTGTAGTTGTTTAAATATCGATTAAATTGCCTCTGGGGCTCATTTGGGTTGGGGTGAGGAGTTAGAAATGTCTTTGAAGATATTCCACGTATCCACTTGGAAATTTCATTTAGAGAGTCTTAAATCTCTTAGCAAAATGGGAAATTCTCAACCATAATTTTTCCGGTTAAGAAAGTGTTAAGGAGCTCCTTGCTAACAATTTTAATTGCAACAATTGTTGAAAACTCTTACTGAGATACAGGAGGCTTTCTCCATCTTAATTCAATTTGCCAGGGAATATTAATATGAGACTGAGCTTTCTGGGTGATCGGAATTGGGGGCAGGATGCTAATTGGATTTCAGGAAACAGGATTCCATGGACAGAGATGTTTGGGAAACACCCTGTTAAAAAATGCAGTGGTTTTTCTTTTTCTTTCTTTCTTTCTTTCTTTCTTTCTTTCTTTCTTTCTTTCTTTCTTTCTTTCTTTCTTTCTTTCTCTCTCTCTCTCTCTTTCTTTCTTTCTCTTCTTTCTTTCTTTCTCTTCTTTCTTTCTTTCTTTCTTTCTTTCTTTCTTTCTTTCTTTCTTTCTTTCTTTCTTTCTTTCTTAAATTTTATTTATTCATTCGAGAGAGAGAGAGAGAGCGAGCACAGAGGGAGAGTAAAAGGGAGAGGCAGATTCCCCACTGAACAGGGAGACTGACGCGGGACTCGATCCCAGGACCCTGGGATAATGACCTGGGCTGAAGGCAGACACTTAACCGACTGAGCCACCCAGGTGCCCAAAAAATGCAATGGTTTTCATAAGTGCAGAACTTCCAGGCTCTATCATGCATTTTGATTTTTTTCCCCCTGAGAAGGATCTAGAAGTCCATGTTCCTCCAAATTCTTTCGGATCACTGTATTTTTCATTTATGGAGTGTACTGTGAGATTAACCTTCTGGGGAACACTTTGGTCAAGGCTACCGTATGAGGGGCACTATATGGGTGGCTCAGTCGGTTAAGTGCCCGACTCTTGGTTTCAGCTCAGGTCATGATCTTGAGGTCTTGGGATTGAGCCCCACACCAGGCTCTGCGCTCAGTGGGGAGTCTGTGTGAGGATTCTCTCCCTCTCCTTCTGCCTCTGTCCCTCTCCCTGCTCTCTCTCTCTCTCTTTCATAAATGGGCAAATTAAATAAAAAGGTGATCATACGAAATAAAAATAAGTAAAGTACCTGGGACAGTGCACATAGTACGTAGTAACTGCTTGGTACATAGCAAATGTTATCGTCACAGAGGTGGTTGAACTTCAAATTCGCCTTCAAGACTTAAAAATCTATGTTTTGAGATATAATGTCCTCACAAAAAAGCGATGTGGGTTGTTGGCTTGGAAGAAATGAAAATAAAATGAAGTCAAATAGTTAATAAGGCAAGTCAGATCGTCTCCAAGGCAGACTTCAGGGCACACATTTCAGCAATGGGAGGAAATGGACCGTCTTGAGCAGGTGGCATACTGCAGTGGAACATGGGTGGGACCCATTCCTACTGTGGACGTGTATGAGTTACGACTGGATGGAAACCCCCTCACTGCCTGGGTCCTGGGCTCCTTAACTGTCAAACACAAACAAGAGATGAAAACATCATTTCACCACTCAAACTGTGGTCCCTAGAGGTCGGTGGCATTGATATCACCTGGGAAACTTTCTTCCTCTTGGAGAGAGTTAGGTCCTTTCCTATCTACTTACTACTTCCAGGTTTTGTTTGGTGACTTGGTAAAGTGGCCGTTCGCTTATTAGCCAGGTGTGCCTAAAGAATTTGGAACTCCATGTCAAGAGGGCAGATCCTGTGTTAGGCAGAGAGCTGATGCTAATTTCAATTTTCTTTTCTAGTTTGCTGGTTCTTTGACAAGACCCCTCAACCTGGAGGACTAACTTCCTGCTTTCTACCCTGAGTCCCACCTTTCTAAACCCCTTGGTTTCTCTCTCGTCTTTTCTGTAATAAAACAGGGACGTGATCAGACTCTGGAATGTGCCTTGGCCTGAGGAATAAACTCAGGCAGCTTGGTTTGTAAGCGGTTTCCATGGGAGAGAACTCTTGGACCAAACAGATATTTACAAATACTGAAAGCACTCTGCTGATCCCTAGCAGGGCTGTGGCTGTCGAGATAAATAGCTTCTCAGAGGAGTTGTCTTCTTCTCTACACCCTCTTCTCTTCTGTCTCCCTCATCTGTCCTCTCTCAACTGGGTCATCTATAACAGGAAGGTCTCCAGAAGAAATTCTTCATTGCCTGTGGGAGTTCAGGATCCGAGGGCTTGGGGGTCACTGCTTTGGGGGACCGGACTAAAAATGGGGTGTTGAAAGACAGATGTGTTGGTATATTTGGTGGTTCAGCTGGCGGAGAGCCTTTGTGAGCAGAGGCAAGTGTCCCATAAGGGGCGTGTTCAGCCTCACAGTTCCTCAGAGTGGGCAGAGGTTGGAGTTCAGAGTAATTGTTTTAGCATCTTCCTGCTCCAAGTACCCATTCACGCAACACATGTGCAGTGAATGCCCTGCACATATAAGGCAGCGTATTGGGCCCTGGAGCTGCCATGTTAAATCTCTCAGGGTCTGGACTGAAAGCAGGCACCATTAAAGGGCCTTCAAGCAGAGCGAATTTAATGCAGGGTGTTGAATCCCTAAGTGATGGAGGAGCCAAGGAGGCAAACGAGGGAAGCGAGACAAGTCAGTGATTACCAATAGTAGGAGATCAGTAATATCCTTCGGGAAAAAGGATAAAAAGAGGAGCTTATATTTCCAGAGCCCACTGCCAGGACCTCCAAGTGGAACCAACATCATGGAGAAGCTGCCGGAGTAGGGTGGGTGGGTGGAGGGTGAGATATCTCTGGCTGCTTCCTCTTCCTTCCTTCCAGTCTTCCACCAGGGCCTCCCATTGGCTGAGCCTACCAGGAAGCCAGAAAGCAAAGGAGCTTGGGAAATCTAGTTCCCTGTGATTTGGAGCTGATGCATGGCTGATACAAGTGGATCTGCAGAGTCCCTTGCTCTTTTGGAAAGATGTGGGTGCTGACTATTGCCTGGCACTACTCATAGCCTCAACACCCCATCTCTCAAACAAAAATGGAATAAGAGATCATGGTATTCCAAAATTTTTTTTCATACTTTAGGAACTTGCCAAAGGGAAAGCAAGTTCCCATTTCAGAAGGAAATCTGCTTAGTGGATGAGAAAAAGTTGAATGAGTGAGTTCCTAGTGGTATCTCTTTCGCTTTAGATCCCCAAGCTGAACTTTGTATTGTGGCTTCTTCCAGCCCTGGAAACACCTTTCCCTGTAATAACAAGAAATGCCATTTACTGAACACTTGGTATGTTACTGTGCTGTTTCCCATGCATTGTTCCATTAAACCTTATAATCACTAAACCTTACATCGATCCCCTGAAGTAGCTATTCTTACCCCACTCAATTAAATATTAGCAATCCAAGGTTTCGGTAGGTTAGATCCCATTCACTTAGCACATAGTCAGAAAGTGGTAGAGCTGGATTTGGCCAAAGTTACTCCGACTTCAGAACCCATATTTTAGCCACTCCTCCATGTTACCTCCTCTTTATTTCTCTTGCACATGGGGGTTGCATAAGGAGCATCTGTTGAATTGTGTGGCAGGTAAGAGAAAAATGACGCTCACTTAGGTAGAATATAGTTCAGCTGCCAGAGACCCAACTCTGAATATTGGGAGCTTCGGTCAGGTAGACGCTCATTTGTCTTGCAGGTAAGACCTGGAGCTGGCCGGAATGGCCCCTCCAAGCCTTAGAGTTTCCAGGAGTTGGGTTTCTTCTGTCTTGTTTCTTCCTCATCCTCAGGCTGTTTCCATTGTTCAACATTTTCCTGGGCGTTTCAGGACCAAGTCTTGGTCACTGCCAAGTCTGTAGTCCAGCCAGTATAAAGAGGAAAATGAAGACGGGAAGGAAATGCCCCTTCGCTCTAAGGGCACGACCTGGAAATTGCATGCATTTCCCCTGTCTTGTTGGCCAGAACATAATCACCATGTCAATATATTGCCGCCTAGCTGCAAGGGAAGCTGGAAAGTGCAGCCCCGCTAAAATATGATTGTCCTATCGATACCGCGGAAGAGGAGAAACATCCTGGAGGGGCAGCTGTCCGATTGAGCTTGCAGTTAACCCTTCTCTGAACTTCTGTGTGCTGATGGAAAAGCTTTTCCATTTTTCATTTCAGCAAATGTGTAAATCTTCACTTGGGGCTAATTTTGTCTTCAGTTTACACATGAGGCAACCGAGAGCAAGAGACACGGTAGGACTTGCTCCAGCTCACCAAATGAGTTGATTATGTGGGGAAT
Source organism: Ursus americanus (assembly GCF_024610735.1). NCBI lineage: Eukaryota > Metazoa > Chordata > Mammalia > Carnivora > Ursidae > Ursus > Ursus americanus. The sequence continues at coordinate 14,067,196 of NC_142156.1, read as the reverse complement.
GGGGTTTGAATGGGAATTAAAATTAATTTACCAGTGACCATTCACTTATGAATTTTTTTTAATTTTATAAATGGCTTTTTGCTTCCAGATAGAATGTCATTACCACGTTAGTGTCGGATAACAAATTTTTGGGTAATGAAGAACCCCAGGCCTATAAATGCCCTTAGTTTCATGGTCCGTGCTGTTCAACTATTAGAAATGATTACTAAGGATCTTACCAAACCCAATTTTTTGACATTTATGTAATTACAGCAAGTCTGAACTCAATAATTCCTATGAAACAACAACAAAAAATTAGGGGGAGAGCTTAAGTGTCCAGAGGGTTTAGTCAAGAAATATTTGTGTTTGTGGACAGAACTCATTCCATCTAGCTGGAGACAAGAGGATCAATTGTTGCATACACCTGATGGTGTCCTGTGCATTCAAGGGCTAGAAACAAAATTTGGGAGATCCCATTAATTAGGAAGTCATGGTCGGGGCCCCTTCATTGTACAGAGTTGTGTAGGGAAGCAAAGGTGGTCATGCTATAAAAATAATGACCAATAAACTCATTGTGTATTCACGTATTCCCTCCCCAAACATCCCGCCCCACTTCCCACACGCACAACCACCCAGCAGTGGTGCGTCAGCCCCCATGTCGGACACTCCTTCATCGGTCGCCAGATGCTGTCGGTCGCCGACAGACCCATGCGAATATGATGCAAATGGATTGCAAAGTGGAATTGCAAATCTCACAGAAGATGCAGGATTTCATAAAGTGGATGAAAATTTTGCTGGCGAGCGGCTCTAATTACAAGCAAAGCGTTTGATGGATGGGAATGTGGTAGTCGGGCCAGTTGACGCGACAGGTGCTTCGAGCAAGAATGATTTGTGTATCAAAGGATTAAGAGAGGCCCTTAGGAAAATTGATGAAGCCCTCCAGTGTTTCTGAAAAATTACCTTCTCTATGATCCTGGTGCAGAAAGTCAAATGTGAAGGGAATGTGTCACCCTGTGGTATCATCTTATCTCTCTATGTGTCTGTACTGTGGTCTCATCTATCTGCCCATGTATCTCTCCAGATTGGCTCGGAAAACCTGCCAAAACTTGACTCAAGCTTTGTTCTTTCTAAGAACAAGAACATGGTTGACATTATAGCTGGACTGTTGCTAGATATGATAAAATAACTTGTTTTTCTGATTTTCAGTTTGAAGAGTTTTCAAACCCCTCGGGTCCCTTGAACGGTTTATTAGATTGTGAAGTTTATTGAATATTCCTTCTTCCCAAGTGGGGTTGGAGATCCTGGCTTGCGTGGCAGCCATGTGGCGTTTGCTGGCCGGTGGAGGGTTCGCTGGCTGGTGGAGGGGGCTGCTGGGCAAGGGGGGGAAATGATAGGAGAGCATTGATTCTTGGCAGCCTGTCTGGGCGCTGGAGTCATGGCATGATGCTGCTGATGATAATCAAAACAATAACAACAAATGTTAATTGGGCCGTTAGTACGTTCCAGGCACCATGCCAAACACTTTGCGTGGGTTAGGTCATTTGCTTCCCAGATAACACTATAAGGTTACTACTCTTTTATCCCCATGTAACAGTGGAAGGTATTAAGAGTTAGTAAAGTTCAATATTATGCCATGAGACCTCAACCTTTAGTCTTTTGGGAGACTAAATTCTCCCTTTTTTTTTAAATTGGGGGAAGAACGTTCAACACGACATTGAACACAATTTTAAGCGTACGATCTGGTATCGTTGACTCTCGGCGTGATGGGTTACAGCAGATCTCTAGAACTTATTCATCTTGCATAACTGAAACTTCGTGCCTATTGAACAGCAAACCCCCCCTGCTTTCTCCCATCCCCCAGCCCCTGGCAACCATCATTCTACCATCTGCTTCTATGAGCGTGGAGATTTTAAATACTTCATGTAAGTGGAATCATGCCGTATTTGTCCTTCTGCGACTGGTTTATTTCACCAAACCTAGTGTCCTTCAGGTTCCTCCATCACATATGGCAAGATATCCTTCTTTTTTTTTTTTATGGCTGAAGAATCTTCCATTGTGTGCATAATATGACATTTTTTTAATGCTCCGTTTCTTTCTGATTCTTGCAAGTTGATCAAATGCAGGGAAGGAAATGGGAGATGCCGTAGCACAGATTTGCAATCCCAGTCAATCAGGATTCACATTTTAGCTTGCTACTTACTCCTTTAAAAACCTTGGGGAAGCGATTCAACCTGCGTCATGTAATCACTGTGACTGTGTGTGTGTGTGTGTGTGTGTGTGTGTGTGTGTGTATTGAGAACATTTAAGATCTGCAATACAGTGTTATGCACTATAATCACCATGCTGTGTGTTAGATCCCCAGATTTTATTTATCTTGTAACGTGAAGTCTGTGCTCTTGGTGAGAATAATTTTGATGTTGTTTTCTTCTTATGGTCTCATAACCGAATCTGGCCAAATCTCCCCACTTTCACCACCTCTCCCAAGTTTGACTCAACATAATAACTCGCATATGCACTGCACGGTGAAAACTACAAAACATTTTACATGTATCCTCCTATTTCAGACCCACAATGGCACTGTGGGAATGAATAATTAGCCCCATTGGCAGATATAGAAAGTGAGGCTCAGAGAGGTTAAGTCACTGGTATAAGATTGCACAGCTGGTAAACATCCTTTCAGACAGCACTTAATATTACTCCTAACCTTAAACTTCTATTCGATGTGCCCATCTCAGTCATTATAAGCCTGCCAGTGCCTGTCTTAGAGCCTAGCTGGTGGAGGCAATCCGTTATTTATTCTTGCCTATTACCCCACCAATTTAAACTTGAGGAATGGGAATAAAGTGAACCCGAAGCTGGTGTTCTCGGTGAGAACATCCTTAGGTCCCTTAGATGCCAGGCTGTCGGGAGAGGCTAGCCACGTCTCTGTGAACTGAACAATCGTAGTGCTGAAGGTTCCCTTATGTATCACCCGAGCATAGCAAATGCAGTTAGCCAGTGACATCCGTGCCCAAAGTTGAACTTATTTACCGTAAGGACACCTGCTTCTCCAGTAAGGAGCTCCTGTGTAATTGAGTGGACCAGGCAGGAATTAGATCTGGGCCCATGATCTATACACCCTGCCCATAGCTTAATCTATGTCAATTATTTCCACTGATCGCCGTTCTGTAGCAAAATGTAACCATGTGGCTTTCGGAAGGCCAAACAGAAGGGGCACAGGCAGGTACATTCAGGACAGGGTCATCAGGGTGGCATGACTTGTCAGTCTGAAAACTAGAAGAGCTTTGGGGTGGGCTTGGTTATTTTTCTCCTAACCTCCAAGTGCCCTCCTCCCCCTTTCCCGACATCCTGGGCATCTTCTTCTGCCGGGAGCCTCCCCCTCCCCCCTCACGACAGTGTCCACCCTGTATTGAGAGATCTTTATTTGTCGTCACTCCGACTAGAGCTTCCTGGACACAAGGGTTGTGTCTTGTTTATTTCTGTAGCGCTGGCTTGCCATTCAGGGCTTGGCACACAGGAGCCATGTGGGCATTGCTAAATTGTTGACCTGGAAGCAACAGGAAGGAAAGAGGCAGATCTCCGTACGCACACCCTCCCCGTTAGCTTGCCTCTTCTTTCTTGCTCGTGTCGGCATGGGGAGCAACATGATTTGTCGCCAGTAATAATCTGAACTGGCCCAGAAACAAGCCCTGGATCAATTTGTCCAGACCTTTGTCTCCCTCCCTCCCTTCTTCCCTTCCTTCCTTAACTGGGACCCTGGATATTATATTTTTTCTTTTGGAGAGTCCAATTGTATAAGTAACAAAATGAAGGCTCTGAGAAGTCCTGACATAATAGAGAAACTGGAATCCTTCTCTTTACTTCAGTATTTTACAAATTATACCTTTTTTTTTTTTTTATCCCCTTTAAGAAAACCCAGTTGAAAGTGTTACACTCCTTCTCTGGTGGAGGGGTGCATGGCAGCGTTGGTGGGGGTGGGATTGGTCTCTTTTGGAGACTTTTATTGTCTTCTTAGTGAGAATGTGGTTTGTAATTCGTCTTTAGGTTTTTTTTTTTTAAAGATTTTTTTTTTTATTTATTTATTCGACAGAGATAGAGACAGCCAGCGAGAGAGGGAACACAAGCAGGGGGAGTGGGAGAGGAAGAAGCAGGCTCATAGTGGAGGAGCCTGATGTGGGGCTTGATCCCATAACGCCGGGATCACGCCCTGAGCCAAAGGCAGACGCCCAACCGCTGTGCCACCCAGGTGCCCCCGTCTTTGGGTTTTTTTATTCAAGGGCTCTCAGACTCAACTTCATCAGCCATGACTGCTTTGGCTACAAGTGGCAGAAAGGCTGTTAAAGGGAAAAAGGAAACAGGGGCACCTGGGTGGCTCAATTGGCTAAGCGCCTGCCTTTGGCTCGGGTCATGATCCCAGGGTCCTGGGATCGAGTCCTACACTGTGCTCCCTGCTCAGCTGGCAGCCTGCTTCTCCCTCTGTCCGCCACTCCTCTGGCTTGTGCTCGCCCTCTCTCTCTGACAAATAAATAAATAAAATCTTAAAAAAAAGAAAAGGAAAAAGAAATCAACAACAACAAAAAAACAGAACCAAAAAGTACTTGATTGGCTCCTCCGGCTGTGACATTCAGATATGGACCTGGCTTCAGGACCATAAAGACTCCGACAGCTTTCTCTCTCTGTCTCTGTCTGTCTGTCTGTCTCAATCTTCAGATGTTTGCTTTCTGTGTTGGTATCATTTTCTTTCACAGTGAAAGAGTTTCCTCCTTCAGTGAGGGAGGGGGGAGGAGAGGATTATGGTCGCAGGACGTTTCAAGCTCTCAGTATCCCAGCTCAGTAAGTCCAGGGTAAAGAGCTCCCTTTTCTCTACTACCTTTGTAGAAATTCCAGGCCAGGAATATGGTTGGCTAGTTTGTGTTACTCTGTCCACCTTCCCTGAGTCACTCCCTCAGGCCATGGGGGTGGGATTCTATACTGCCTGGTTTGGGTGGCAAATGTCCCCCAGGGGACAAGAGGCTGGGTAACTTGTGATTCTCGTGGAATGGGTTTCCATACAAAAGAGGGAACACTGTTTCTAGAAAACAGGTCAGAGCATGGCATGCCAGGAAGACACACACACACAGATGCCATTATACCTTCTTAAGCTCTCATCTTGTTGCTTTTGACTCTTGCGTGGCTCAGGAATTTACATGACACAAAGTGACCTCAGTCATCCCTTGGTCTCCAGCTGAGCCACGCTGAGGGAGTGAGTCCCACAGATTTTCTTTTGAGACCTGAAATGAATCAATAGTCTTTGCATCTGAAGCTTAACCGTGTCACGGAACTGAGCTCTCTTTGGGGAGAACATGAGCGTGTCATGGCCTGAAGATATCTTTGTATCCCAGCACCTCATTTTCCCAGGTTCCTCAGAGTCTACCAAATGGAGTAGATCATTTTTTTTCCTCCCCTGGTGAGGGCATGTCAAGGAGACACCTTGATGAGCTTAGTTATTGGTCCCTGTTTCCTTGGGGCCTCAGCTGAGAAGAAAGCAGGCAGAGTCCCATTGTGGCCTCACAGTCCCCCAAGTCATGCTTCCCCAGTGCAAAGAACCCTTTTGGGTATTAAGGAGAAATACCTGAAGTGCACGGTCATAGCCGAGGGTGGTGGTGTTGATGGTGAGATGAACGGCTGCACTTTCTTGAATGTCCCAGTGTCACCGGATTTCAGGCAAGGCGTTGGCCACTACTCGTGAGATCCTACTTGATTATGATCAAGGCATATGAGGTATAAGTTATGGTGCCTGCTTCATCCGTATGAAGCTGAGATTCCGAGAGCAGGCAACCTGCTAAAGACCACGCAGGAAGTCAGTGGGAGAGGTGGGATTCGAATGTAGGCTCTCATCATGGGGCCCTGGTGGGGGTGACCAGGCGAGGCCACTCTCAGAGCAGGCTGGAAGCTGCTGGGTCTTTACCAGGAAGTGTCTGCATTCACTTCTCTGGTGACTTATGACCATGAAGACTTGGCCATCGGAAACGAGGCCCAGGCTTTCTTCTTCTTCCTTCTGTGAAATGAACTCATTGTATGTCTGCGTGGAGGCCTGCAGCTGTGTCCAGGCTCATAGCCTCATCCATACCTGCCCTGTGCCTGTTCCTGTATGTACCCTGACACCCACACCTGGTACATCTGTCTACACCTCTGTCCCTGTCTGTCTGTACATCTGTACCTAGATTTGAACTTACCCTAGACCAGGGTTTCTCAACTTTGCTCTTGTGGATATTTGGGGCTGGATAATTCTTTGTTGTTGGGGACTGTGTTGGATGTTCTAGGACGTTCACCTGCGTAGCCGGGCTGTAACCCACTAGATGCCGAAAAGCACCCCTGAGAGTTGTGACAACCAAAAGTGTCTTTAGCCAGATATCACCCCCCCTCCCCAGAGAGTAAAATGATCTCCCCCTACCATTGACTCTCAATGAGGGAGAAATGAGATAAGAGGCCCTGACTCGGTTTTGGCAAAGGCCCTGAGACCATAGATTTCAAAGGACCTTTACGTTTCAGGGAAAAAATTGCCCAAGCAAGCTTTTCAAAGGAATTGGCTAAAAACCAGATGGTTGTCCCAAATGACCTTAACCAAAGAGGTAATGCAGAGAAATCACCCACCAAGCGATGCCATGGGGCAAGCTTCCTTTACCCCCTCTTAGAGTCCAAATCATCACTCCTTCCTTGATTTCTTCTTTCCATTTATTCTTGGCCTGGCCAGGAAGGAGATGGTCGGCAGCGTCCATGGTCCACCCATTTATCACTTTAGTCATTTTGTTTTTACTCCATAAGCAACGCTGTCTCTATCTAATCAGGGGGCTGCTTCCTGTTTTTGTTCACTGCCATTTGTCCTGCTGGAGCGATTTTTATCATCAAACAGTATGAAAATAGAATGTTAGGGATTGGCACCCCTCTCCTGTTGAAAGGCCACAGGGCTGGCCAGTTGGCTTGGGCAGAAGATACGGAAGCAGCATAAGACCCAGGCCTGTATTGTCTGCAGGACAAATAAGAAGCCTGCCCCTCGTTCCCTTCACATGGACTCCCCTCAAAAAATAAAAATAATGATGCAATTTGTTTAAACCTAGCGACATGTATTTACAAGCACTTCGTGGTCATTCTTCCTGGAGAGCGGGGGGGAATTTTCATCATTTGATGAATGGGTTCCTTCTGCCATCTGGAATGTGCACAAAGGTGGGCATTCCCATTCAGGGGTGGCTCTTGACTTCCTCCCTGGTCAACGTCTGCAGCCCGGAAGGAGCCATGGTTCTCGGTGTTGCCGTAGGACGGTGGTATGTGGGTGTGGAGGTGCTCATTCCAGATCTCTGGGCAAGCAGGAAAGCCCGATGACGTGAATGCCTCTAAAGGCCTTTCTCCATGGGCCCAACAGTTTTGGCATAGTGTGACCTTAGGCTACATACTATCTGCCTGGTGGGAAGAAGGGTGGCCATGGTCAAAATCCATTCTGTTGCTCGCAGTCCCCCTCTGTGACTTCTCATCCAAAGAATTGAGTCAGTGCTCTTGTATTAAGCACCTACTGGGTGCCTGGCATCAGGAGAGCTGCTCTGGGGAAGAGCAGGAAACAGAAGACCAAGACAGAGAAATAGAAGACCAAGACTACTATTCACATAGTGAATAGTTTCATATTTTTCAAGACTCAGCCATTTCTTTTATACCTTCATCGATAAACCCTTCTACTCCAGCTCCTCTTTTTAAAAACAAAAACAAAAACAACAAAACAAAACAAAACAAAACAAAAAAAACAGAAAATGGCCAGAGTTCAAGACCCCAGTTACACATCATTATAAATTTGACCTGTGGTTATAAATATGTGGCTTGCACACCTTCATCCTCCCTCCCAGACCCACGGCAGACATTGCTCATCAATCATGACATCCTTTTCTCCACTTTTCTCTGTGACTTTAGAATTCTTCTCAGAACAACATTTCAGAGTCAAAAATGTTACCTCCTTGTCCCCGCTGGAAGCCCCCCATTCCTTCAGAATGCCAAGCAAAGAGCAAACCAGTAGAATGTATTCATTCCAATGTGCAAGCAGCTCTGAATATCTTCCTTAGTTTGGAGTTGATAAAATCTGGATGCCCAGATAAAATCCTAGATGCCCAGTTAAATTTGAATTTCAGATAAATAACTACACATTTTTAGTGTAAGTATGCCCCCACGTATTGCATGGGACATACTTAGACTAAAAAATGATTTGCTGTTTGTCTGAAATTCAAATTTGACTGAAATCCTGTATTTTTCTTTGCAGAATCTGATGCCACGATCTAACATCACCTTTTAAAAACAGAGTTGGGAGGCCCTGGCCTACATTAATCTGTAATGTTGCCATTTCAGGCCCGGGCCACGATAGTGTGAGACTTCTGCTAGTAGATCTTGGGAGAGGAAGTGGTTTAGGGCCTGCTGTGATGCAGGATGAAGCCTTCCTTTGTCTCAAAATTATGCCCCATCTTCCTACCCAGCCTAAAAGACAAGTGGTAGGAACTGAGACACATCAAGGGGCATTGCTTTGGGAACAGGAGCTGGCAAGACAACCTGTTTTGAGCCAACCAAGTCTCCCTGTCACCCATCCTGTCTTTGAGGATGTGGACTTTTTTTTTTTCCCCCTCAAGAGCACAATGGTAAGGATCAGGGAGGAGGGAGAGAGGCAGCACCCCAAGGGATCTTAATATATCTGTGCACGGTTTCGGATGCTGAAATCCAAGATGAAAACACTCCTCTGCGTTTGCCTTGGCTGTGTCCACGTCACTTTCTCAGACAGAGCTGGTCTTCACCCAGCACGTACAGATGTGTCCTGCAAGATGTAACATATTTTGCGTACTACCTGATTTCAAAGTGTGCAAAGGTGACAGGTGGGCATGGGTATTTGATAGCAAGTTGTCTGTCTTGGCTGGCAGTTCCCAAACTTCTCTGCCCATTCGAGTTCTATGGAGAGGTTTTCTACATCCTGATGCTTGGGTTGCTCCCCAGACCAACCAACTCAGAATGTCTGGGGATGGGAGCCAGGCAGAGGCATTTTTTTTTGAAGATTTCTAGGTGATTCCAACATTTGGCCAAATTTGGGAACCACTGGTCTATGCTAGACATGTTTCTTCTGCTTCAGCAAACATGTTCTCAGCTAGCTAGACACCCAGGGATGTGACTGGGGGAAAGTCGCCCTTCCTTGTCCGGCCCGGGGCGGGGGGGGGGGGGTGGGTAGGGAGGAAGAAGGAGGAGGGAGGGGGTCCCC